>NC_134175.1:49648380-49673380 GCF_964188355.1 Buteo buteo
CACTACTGTATTCTGAAGAACATTATCAGGACACCATGATCTCATCCTTTGTGCCGCCTTCTGCTCTCACCCTCTCTGCTAGTGTCCAAGTCAGGGTGATTTGAAATCTTTTGGTGGCCCAGTGGGGAGATTTTTCGCAGTTAAAATAACAGGTAACCCTTAATAGACTTGCGAATTAAGAGTTTGAAAGCATGTCGGGAAGAGACTGTCTACTAAAGCATTAATATTCATGAGTGAGAAATTAATGTCCCTTTCTGCTATTTGAACTATTATTAATTCTTATTATGATTTTGAGAGCCATTATACACATTGATAGGCTAATGAACAGTCATTTATAGAGGGATTTTAAGACAGTTTATTCCTAGGAAGAAAATGCTAGCACTCTTAAGACATGCTTCGCACTATTTCAAAACCCTAATTCTTGTTGCTTGCTTTACTGCACATCAGGGTGATTTCTACCTAATCCAGCTGTCTAAAGTAATCTACGACTTCCAATCAATCTTCTCTTTATTTGGCCTTTACTGCCACAGTATCTACAAATCCGTATTCTTACCGACTCTACTTAAAAAACGTCTATAAACAACAATTAGGTGTTTTCAGTGTTTTGGAGCTCTTCTGTATGTTAATAGTCCTGAGGCAAAGTAAAAAATCTCTTTTCTTCAATATCATTTCCACTGCAGCTAATTCTTTCGCTACTTTGTGCTAATTACTCTGCCTGGTCAGTACTGAGCTGCTAGAAAATTTCCCTTCTTCTTCAGGCTCTTGTGTCTCTGTCTTTTCTGTCTGGTCTTCAAAAATGGGAATTATTAGCATGCAGGGCATGAGTGTGCAGTACAGTTAGAAGGAGTGCTTAAAAATGCCAGAAATAAACCAACCTGATGATGGCTAGGAAAAAGGTAATTAGGACACATTCCCACACTACCATGATGATTATATCCTTGGACTGGCACAGAGCACCCTTTAGTCAGAGCCATACATTCGGTAAGTAAGACGAAGTGGCCTGAAAACCTATCTGTAGTAGGTAGTAACAAGTTACCAATAATACTTCTTGGGGATTTAGTCATTTAGCTAGAAGTTTCAGGAGGAATGAGTACCCAAGAGGTGCCATGGACTCCTTATGCTGATGCTATTTTAAAGATTATGTGAAAAAATCCATAGCAAGCTTAGTATTACTTTTCCTGGATGATGCCATTTTAATTAACATCTCTATTATGTACATGGGAACAAAATTTTCCAGTACTGTGTATTAGGCAAAGTGCTTGCTCTCCACCTTCAATTTCCCCTATAAATAACTTTAGATATGGCCATAATGTTAGAACAATTTAGATATGACTGAATATTAGAAGATAATTCAGGGCATTATAGAATCTCAGAATTCTGCTCGTCAGGCTGAAGCTGGATAATTACTGTCCATATAGCTTATATTGGAGAATTTATAAATGATAAGTGGAAGGCCACAAGACCTCTGACCTAATACTAATTTTGTTTCTTAGGATTGGGAAAGCAGTTTTTTTCAAGGACTTTGTCTAGTATATTACTGGCAAGTCATTTTGTGGTATTTTGGATGAAATATGCACTTGTAAAGTGTGCCCAAATGCTGCTATGAAGTCAGGTTCAGCCACACTTAAATTACTTAGCACCGCAAATAGTTCTATTGATTTTCTGGAAGATCAACAGACATGGTTCAACAGATTGTCTGCAAGTAAAATTGTGCTTCATGTGAGTAAGGTGGTAGAAGTGCCAATAACTGAAACACTTAATCACCTTATTTACAGAATTCAACCCACATGGCCATACAAACTTATGCCAGGACTTCAGCCACTGAAACCAAAAGATCTACCCCCAAAATCTGTTGAGAAATATTAGCAGGTAAACGTGTTAGTTGATTTTAAAACTTCATTTTAATTGAACTAGTTTTGTCGAAAGGTCTCAGGCAGAAGGCATGGAAAAAAAAAAAGAAATTTGTCTACTACAGTCGTCTATGCAATGATGACTGATATCCACAGCATAGGAAATATTCAAGTACCGACTAGTCCTTCCAGATCTTTTCAGCTGGAGAAAGCTGTATAGACTGTGCATCTGTATAGACAGTGCATCTGTCCAACTGCAGTTACAAAATAACCCCACTGATATTCCACAAAGGAAAATTCCACCCAGTTCCCAAAGCTGCAACATCTGTCTCTGGTTTGGAAGGCTTGAGTTCAGGTCTTTGATTTTCTCTGCAACAGGTTGGAAAGATTACTACATTGGAAAGATTTTTTTCAATGGGGTCCAGTGATTATGCCTTCATTTCAGTTCCTTATCTCTAATATGAATTTAATAGGTGTCACGTAAGTACTGTAGATAAATAGGTGATTTATTGTTTAAAATGCACCCACAGAGACAGACGTATATGTATGTATATACTCTAAATAGAAATCCTTTTGCCAGAACTATGATCCTTCTGCAGTTTTCTGAATGAAGGTATCTCTTACTGCTGTGAGTTTCCCACTAAAGGCAGATGAATACAGGAATGAGATTAATAAAAACGTAGTGCTGCAAAATCTGACTTGCAGACTTTCAAGTGGAATCCACAACCTGATAGGAGATATCTCAGGCCTCACTATGAGGAACAGAAAACACGGGATCCACATCAGCCACCAAGTCCCTGGAGAAGGGACAGCATTTGTAGGACACCAGACCTAGTTAGCACACGTGGCATAGGTCCTGGCAATGCCCCCCAGGACCAAACCTTCCGAGACACTTAGGCAAAGTAATTCCCCATTGCTGGAGCTCAAGGTTTTCGACGCTAGCAGAAAAGGAAGCATTTCTCTGTACGGGGAGAAGTAGAGCCATAGGCACCTAAAATTCTTCGAAGGCCGCAATCACAGCATCTAATTAGCTTATGCACCTTCAGGGATAGATGGCAGCTGAATAAGGTTTTTCAGAATTATAATGGTGAATTTAAGTGCCTAGACACTACCTAAGGTCCACATTAGATACTCATATAATTTTTGGTTTTTTCAAGATCTGGATTTCTTTTTTTTCTTTTTTTTTTTTTTTGATTGCTCTGATAAGCCATTAACACTTTTTTCAACTGATTTCACACATATCCTTTCGATATATCAATTAGGGTCTCCTGGTGCATGCTAAGCAGAATTCATAATGTCGTTCCTATCAATCCTATAATGTTATGTGTTACCCTACTATATGGAAACTGAAGACGGATATTTAGCATCTTACACATGATAGAGTTTTATAACATTTTTGGTTATTGAAAGACGTTAGATAAAAAATTTATTACAGTTTTGCTGGTATGAGATACTGGTCTTTACTGGTCTTGTCTGACAAAATCTATGATGATAACATAGCAAAGCAGTAAACTCTTCTTTCACGAGAATGATAGACTTTTTTTAAACCCACAACAGCTAGCGGTGCTATCAGTAGTTGTCAGTCCTCTCCATGATGGTCAGTTGTCTTCATCTCCAGGACGGCTGGCACCAGTAAAAAGGTTTTCTCTGAGCTTGGGCTCTAGTGCTGCTTCAGAAAGGTTCCCCAAGAACACGCTGCCTGTGTGGCTCGAGACAACACGTTGCAGAAACTCACATCTATCTGGGCAATGATCACGCTTCGGTCTTCAGCAGGCCATACCAAATTTTGCACTGAATAATGCAGCTGTTGAGGAGTTTGCACGGAAGCTGTCTGCGCCAAAATCAGGCAAAAAAAACTGTGTCAGGAGGCAATAAGCAAATCTAGTCATTGATACATAATCATGATCAAAGAACAGAGCTACACTGGTTGAAAACATAGCGTAGCAAGGACCTGCTCTGAACTACTATGCAGTGTTATGAAAATAGTAGCTGGGAAACAGAAAGGAAGTAAATACATTCATTTATTCTGACAGTCATAACATCCTTGTATCATCTTGGTGGAAAGTTACAAAAGATGTCTAAAGAGATTTTCAAAAGACATCTAAAGAAACCTCACTCGAGGCTTACAAAGAACAAGGCTCAAGGCCAACTCATCTTGGAAAGACAAGTCAGCATATTGCACTGTAAGAAATCCATGACAGTCTCTTAACATCATCACGTAATAGGTTCCTGAGAAACCAAATCTTATCAGTCTCTGGCATTATGCAAATTTCTGTCATAATCTCAATCTGTGGGCTTCGAGTCCTAATCAAACTGCCTTCAGATTCACAGTTGGCGAGCCTCCTATTGAAATCGTTTTCCTATCCTCCATTTACTTGTCCAAGGAAGTTTTGGGGCTTGGCATGGCATCAGAAAGCCTCAATTTCATGTGAACATGGTGATTTATAAACAAATCCAAGGTCACCACAATATATCTCACATAATAAATCATAATTAATACCTTTTTGTCCAAATCCAAGTATCAGAAGGCAGTAGAAATCCATAAACTAAACGTGAACAGAACAAAAAATGTGTAGAAATGAGAAGCATTCAGAAGTTGAGGTGCAACTCTTTAAAAGATTTCTTAAAAAAGGAATGGTTTTGTGAGTAGAGTAATTTCAGGGATATCCATCTGTGTAAATATATGAATATGTGTATGGTGTATCTGTAGACGTATGTATTCTCCCAAGCACAGTAACACTAACAATAATAATAACAGCTCATTCAGAAAGCGGTACTAGGTATTTTCACTGGAGATTGAGAGCTATTAAATCCATTTTGAAAAGCTTTTTGAAACCTTATCTGGAAAGTTGTGTGAAATTCGGATTCAAGAATGATTAACTGATACAGGAATAGAAAGAAAAAACACATTTTAGAAGAGATGCTAAGATGATATAGGACACAGAGAGACTAGAAGAGAAGGCTTCTAATCTATAGGTGTTAACAAAATACAGACAAAAGATGTATATGATCGTCCTGAGTGAAACCAATAAGTACAAAAAATAGATGAGAAAGCGCAGTTTAAACTAAAGAACTGTATTCCACAAGAGAGGGGTGTAAACTGGCTACAAATATATTTAAGCTGTACCATTCCCAACCATTGTAGCTACTACATTCTAGCACAGTCTCCACTCAAATTCAAGGCAGTAAGGAAGCATACCTCCACCGAAGATGTAAATGGAGGCTGTCATACTTGTAATAGCAGCAAACTGGTAACGAAGGAGGTTCATTCCAGGCTTTTTGTTCCCAGGAGGTGTCAAGGAACAATATGCCCCAGTAACCTCCCTGTGCTCTTTCAATGACCTTCCCTTCACAGTTGAAAACTGTTTCTGCTCAACAGCATTTTTAAATAGATCTTTCCAGGTCTGGAAGCAACTGTTTTAGGAAAAAAAAATAAAATTGGAGGGCATGCCTATGAACAGATTTTTTCTTTTGAGGTGGAAAATAGCCCAACATGTTCAGAAATAAAGGGCATTGAAAAGAAAATTAGTGGGTAAAACATTTCTTCCTATTTTTTTGTTGCTTAGAAAGTTTTAATTAAGTTGTTGGAAGGGAAATGAAAAGAAAATCTACACATGAAGGTTTAGCTCCTCGGCAGGGCTTTGCTCTGTGAAGGATGCCCAGTTAACACCTGTCCACAGGGAGCCTGATTCCAGACTGACTTTGCTTTTTTTTTTTTCCTAAATATAAGCGCCTGCCTTTAAAACAAGATACATTGCAATATTTACTAGTCCTTTTCTTCTGTTAGCATACAAATCTGTTGGGCTACAAAGAACACTTCGTAAAACTCTTAGGTGTGCACTGAAATAATATTTTAACTAGGTTTTTTCCCCCTCGTGAACTTTACCTAACGCAGTGTTCCAGTGACACCATCCAATCAATTAATTCACTTTTTGAGGAGAAGCTGAGGAACCTCACTGAAAGGGTTACACCAGTGAGGAAATTTGCCTTAATATTAAAGGAACAGAAAAACTTTATAATTTCATCTTATAAATATGGTGGAGGCTTTACAATTATCATCAAAGGAAATGAAAAAGTTTTAAAAGAATTTGTACTTGGATTTTGCTTTAATGCAAAAGTTTGCACAGGAGGGACATATTCTCCCCCAGCTTAGTTTTTTTTGTTATCACAGTTATAATTTTTTTAGCATAGTGGAAATTTTATTGCGGATGCCTGGCCTGTCTCTTAACTCATGCTAATTATATTCATAATTAAATGTTAAACAAGAATTGACTAGGCCAACTGGCTTGCACAGGTGTTTGTGATATGAATGGTTTAATGCTTACACCATAAATTATTGGATACAGATCTGCAGTAATCTGCTCAGTGAGAACCTTTTTCAAGAACTTTGCCGTACAAGATAGGTCCGGTGTAGCGCTTTGAAGCCAGGACTTGCAAATAGCACTTACTAGACCGCATCATGGCAAAACTGTGACTCGCCCGCTATTGCGCAAGGACTAACAAGGCTAAAAGTGTTTTTCGGGGCTCTTACCTGCCATGGGACACAGGTCCTGCTCAGAGCATTATGGGAAGCTGGAGGAATCACTGGACGCTTGGTGGAAATGTCATCTGGGAAGCAGCGCGCCTCACTTCAACTTGCAAAAAAAGTTATTTATATTTGTAACTGATTAATCGCTGAGGCTCCAGTAACTCTCTGTTAGCTTACACCAACTGCTGGTTGACAGAGTGCGGAATCGAAAACTTGCAAATGGAAAAAGACATGGGTTTCAGTTTGCTCCTCTTCTACTTACTTTTGGGGCATGGAAAATAGTGTATTTATGTAATGTAATTTAAATTTGATCTGTGGTTGAGAAACTCTTTTCGTAGGGAAAGAAAGGGCAGAAGGAAGAAACAAGCCAACTTGAAGAGTTCATATGTGGGTTAGCATAAGAGAAACTCATAGAGAAAATCAGGCAGGAGAGAATGGCGAAAGAAAAGACAAAGAGAAACTGAGAAATCTGAGCAACAACACTGGGCAGAAAAGAGGAGGAAAAAGAGAGAGAAGGAGCACTTTAGTGACTGTGACAAGATCTCCGTAACCTGGAGTGTTTGTGGGAGGCAGGGGGAGAGGAACTTCTCATGAAGGTTATCTGGAGCTCTTGACAAAGTGAGAATTGGCACCCTGGGTTTGAGGGGAAAAATGTTTCATCAGGCTTGCGAGTGAAGCTTCCACTCGGGGAAAGTAATAACAGGAGGAGAAGCAGCCTATAATGCCCCAGTTACACAATTTCAGAGGTGCAAAAATGGAAGAGATGGGGGGGGGGGGAAGTGGGAAGAGAAAACCAAGAAGAGGGAAAAGAAGAACCTTCAAGAAGAAGAGAAGGGGAAGCTGAAAGTCATCACCTGCAGTGCTGCGCTGTCTTCCTCTCTCCATACACCTTCTTACTATCTAAAAGTTGCTGCCTTCCCCAGATAAGAGTAACACCACACATCTCTGCGTGGTGGCACGTTGGGTCTGAACCAGCAAAGAATAGCATGGTAAAGTCTTGGTGAAAAAAAAAGATGACAACTGAGTTGTTCTCTGGTCCTCGTCATGCAGATATTTGAAGACCTGGACTAGTGCGCTCTCTGAAGATCGAGACTACTACAGCTGTAGTATTCAGAGTAGGCACTAACTTTATGGAATACTTTTATGCATCCCAAATACTTCAAGCAGCTTTGGCCCCTGGTAAATTTAAGCTGTGTTCACTTATACCAGTCCTTCAAGGGACTACTTACATAGCACCATGGTGTCAGGGAAGGCTCTTTGTAACTTCAGACAAGACTCCTGACAATGATGTGTTAAATGAGCTAGAAGAAAATGTATAACTTTAGTCTTTACATTTAGGACCATGACAAACCTTTGGGTGAGAATCTGGTAGAAGTAAAATTAATACAGACCCTGCTTTAACTGTACCTTTATCACCTGAGAGCAGTAATTGGTCAGAAAGGAGTTACAACAGCTCAGTTTTTTCTGGAAATGTTCTAGAAATGGTCTGAAAATGGCATGGAGAAGGAAACAAGAAATTAAATGTTCTAAAAATTCCACAGAGTAGACAGACACAGAATCAAGTCATGAATGGTCAAAAAAATATCCTCACGGTTTACCGTAGCAGTGCACATACAGGCTTGGAAAAGAAAAACGCCACATTGCTAAAGGGCATGATAAAACACAATAATACGACAGGAATAATAACAGCAGCACTATCTGCAGAATACTCACTGGTGATGGAGAATTTCAGAGAGCAATTAAGTCACGGGTTGGAATCAGGCACACATTTGCCGGGGTGGAAATCTAAAGTCCTGAAAGCATCGCTTGAAACAGGCCTGGCTTCCCAACATCACCGTTTTGAGCGGATCTGTGTCTGCCACGGGAAGCGCGATATTGCAAACTGAAATACTTTGGAAAAGTAATGATGTCTAAATGTGAGGGTAGGCTTGTGTTCTTACCAAGGCTGGGCCAGAGTTCAAAGTTAATAGGATTTATAATGTCTCTTGAGGGACACAAATTGTGAAAAAGTAGTGCTGGAAAACTGGGTAATGTGGCTGCGGAAAAGCATCTTTAGCAGCTGTGCTACAGCAGCTGTACCAGATAACAGCTAAAAAGAGAAGTCAAGAAAAGTAAGAAATAGTGTGGGAATGGAAGCAGTAAGTAGTGCTGCACATCCTCCTCCTAAATGGATGTCAGGGAGTGCGCAGCCCCGAGGCAACCTATTGCACAAGAAACTCATTGAACAAAATTTTTTACTTTTAAGGATGCTTCCTTGGATGCAGAAATGTTTCTGCGATCCACTGCCTTGTGCTTGTAGCACAGGTATTGAATTTGAAATGCCCGCAAATTTGAAATAAAATGCAATTTCTCTTGCTTCCCAGAGAGTCAAACTGCTCTCTTTGACTGCCTTCTATATAAAATTCATTAGCCTGTTAACCCGTTTGACTCTTGTTACATTTTGGCCAAAGCACTAATGCTTTAACTGCCTGGGAAGGTAGTATATCACACAGATAATCTCGCTAAGATCAGGAGCACAATCTAATTCACTGACAGCTCATGGTCTGACTCATTCACTGTTAAACACTTTTGAGTGATAGTGTTGCACCGGGGAAAAAAAAAAAAAATTGCAAGCCAGGCACAAAAACTCTTCACCTAGGTTTGCTTGGATGGTTAGAAAAATCAAACTGTGTATTAATCACTCCTACAAAACGTAAGATCTGAAGCAACCAGAAAGGTGGGACTCTCAAAGGTTTTAGAAACCTGAAATGTGACTGAGAACTGGAGATCTGCTTAGGCTCATATGAAATACCTGGTCTTTGTAACTCATTATCAGGAGAGCCCTGGCGAACAAGGGAAATATTTTCCAAGCTGGCACTGCTACAGTGTCATGTAAAGGGCAATAGCTGCACATACAGAGAAAGCGTGAGGTGAGCAGTGACCGGGACTAAAACCCAACCTAAATTGCACTGTATATCTTCTCCCCACACTCCCACAGGTGACATTGAAAGTAAAGAGGGACAGGGAGGAAAATGCCCTGGTACCTACACGGGGTGCCTGTCATAAGGAGGGCAAATAAAGTGAGTGCGCAAGCTGTACCAGCTCTTTTTCTTTTTCTTTTCTTTTTTTTCTTTTCTTTTTCTTTTTTATTTTAATTTTTATTTTCTTTTTCTTTTTTCCTTTTTTCCCTTTTCCTTTTTTTCCTTTTTTTTCTTTTTCTTTTTTTTTCTTTTTATTTTCCTTTTCAAACAAAAAAAAAAAAGGGGGAGAACTGGGAAGATTTGCCTGGCAGGCAGGTTTATATATGCTTCTGCAGCTCCAGCCCTGAGCTATCAAGTGCCACTTCTAGAATAGCCTTCTCCTTGGCTCATGTTTGATTTGCATCTGTATGTTCACATACAGCCAGAACTAACCTACACTCTCTGCAGCTGAGGTTGTTGTTTTTCTTTACACCACAAATCAGGGCACCTGATGAGGCTACATTCCTGCTTGCAAGACTAAGTGTATTAACATTTTTTTTTAAAATTAGCCCCCTGTGTGGATATAAATCTTCCGCAGAGAAGTATCAAAACCTTGATGAGAGTAACCACTTTAGGAGACGTTAGTAGAATTTGATCCAAGATATGTGTTTTTGCTTCGAAGCGGTAGCTGTCCTTTAGTTCAGATGGTATTTGTGAATCACTGCCTCAAAAAAGGGGTCTTTTGGCACATGCTTTAGGCTGATGACAGGCAAAATGAAGTAGATTCTGTCTCAGAAATCTCCAAAAATAATCTTAGGTTTGACATAACACACCATGTCATGAAGTGATATAAGCCACATAAGCAGAAAGCAGGCTTTAAATTTAAAGAAGAATAATCCTATTTTCAGATAGGATACTTTCCATCAATTTGGATAACAAATATCTGATGCAGAATATAGGCAGTAAGCTGTTAATGCTGAGATCCCTTAAAACCTGCGAGTCCTGGTGGTTGGTGACTGTGGTCGCCTGTTTTCTACCTCTGCTATGTGATAGTTGCTCAGACTAGCCACACGCACGCAGCTCAAGCCGGCACACATGCACTAAAGAATTCTATCCGGAAATAAAGATCTGGTTTTCTACTGTCTTTAACCCCTCAGCAGCAGTGAGCTAGAGTTCCTGATGCTAAAGAGGGATGCGAAATGCATTAATGCTTAGCACTGGGAAATCCCAACTCCTGGTGCCAAGAGGTTCATAAATATAGTAATGAAACCTCTTGACTCAAAGTGAGCACTATTTAACAGAACAAGCATGAACAGCCTTTAGGAGATTTTGCAGCTGGATTTGTTCCACTGTGTCAGAGCTGAACCTCCATGATAGTAGTTTTAAAAACTGTGCATGGCTAAAAAAGAGAGTTTAAGGAAGCCAGGCAGCCAAAAACTAAAAATAAATAAATAAATAAATCTGTGGAAAGGCAAAGTAAATACACCACCGTATCACATACCAGAAAAACAGGCATCGAGAATCCCCAAGTCTGAATTCAGTGACAGATGTCAAGGTCTTTGGGAAGTGTCCACCAAGCTTTATTTTGCACATGTTCCTGAACAACTAAAACGAGTACTTTATGTGATAATTTACTAGCAAATCAGTATCAATAAATCAGAATCATGTAAGCAGTCATGTTTATTATATCCTTGTTGCTTAATATTCATGATAGTAATTTATTTTTATAGTACAGTTTCACTGTTATCTCCTCCATTGCTGTAACTTTGAGTCAAGCAAGCTGTAAGAGTAGAAGGTCAGGTAACCCTTTGAAGGCTGTAAAAGTTCATTCACTTGGAATTTGCCTGGTTAGGTTTTTTTGAGAATGCTTTAGTGGCTCCTTAAAATATTTATACTCTAATTCCTAACCTAGCATTATTTATTTAACAAATATCACTGCAAAATGAGAGTTGCAAAGCAGTATACGGATACCAACTCTATAAACAAAGAATCCAAAATTTCTAGAACTGCACAATTGAAAACGGTCATTAAATCTGGTGTTAAGGTCTGTATTTTAACAGAAACTCATACTTTTCTTTTAAAAAATTTAAGGCACACACTTATTTAAGACTTCCTAATGTTTTGCGATGGCAAGAATGAAATTAAAATTAAGATATTTTTTCTTTAAAATGTTAAAAACAGAAAGAAATTTGATCCTGGATTCATCAAGGTGTTTTGCTGTGCTTTCTCAGTTTAAATGGAAGTAAATGAAATCCCACTTCAGGCCACTTTTCCCTTCCAGAGAACCACAAAGGAGTTCTCATCTAAGTAGAAGTCAGAACCAAACTTGTAGGACTTGTTAACCAGGTTGGCACTGATAGAAACAGGAGGGTTTATCCGTGGGACATGCAGGGTACAAACAACTACAACTTCTACCTGTCACTCCTACTGAAACACTTCATTACTGACGTAGTGAGCCCTTCTTAGTAACTTAAGATCTAGTCTTTAATAGTGCATTTTAACAATGTTCAACAGATTTAACTGGGTAAGCCTTGTTTTTTTCATGTACTTTTTAGTAGAAAACTGTATTTTAGCTATGCCAGTTGAGATAAAAGGACCCATACCTTTCTTTTAGTGGAGTCACAAAGCATGATTAGGTTTAATGAGGAACAGCACAAATTCAGAGATGATGTAGATGTCAAGTTCTTCTGCATTGCCCATAAATCAGAAATCAGCAGAAGAATTCTTGATTTTCTCTGGCTTTTTTTTCTCTCATATTTTTCTGTGCTGCTGATCTGCTTTACCGTTTCACGTCAGACTGAGTTCATGTGGTGGAAGAAGCATTCAATATGTAAAACTCTTCTGGTTAAAGACAGTCTGTAACTATACAATAGCCTTATCGGTATGTCCCCTCGTCTTTCATTTAAGGATGAGCTTTTGATGAAGCTGTATTGGTTACTGCACATAATCAATTGTTTCTCATCTAGGAACATATTTTTCATTAGACAGGAGGTGGCGGCCACACAAAAAAATATTGCTGATTAGATGAACGAAGTATAAACCTACCTCATCACAAAGATAAGATCTAAAAATGCTTCAGGATTATTTATGGCAGACAAAAAATATGACCAGGCTTCAAGAAATGATGAAGATAAGCAGACATAAAAGACATTTTTATTCTAAGTGTAAACTATCATTAAATGTATTTAGATTTACACCCTATAATTATTATGATTGTAGCAATTAATCAATCAACTGATTAACATGTAGGGTCAGCAGGACACAGTGATCTTATCTTGAAGCTTGAATTAATTAATTATTCCTTACTCTACATTATTATTTTCTACTTGTGAATGTTTTCTCAAAGTGTCCCTATTGACAAAATATGTCTTTTTTTTTTTTCCGATGATGTATTGAGTCAAGCACAGGAAGTTACCCACGTACATTTACTAATTTGCCACCAGAATTTCAGATTAATTAAAAGATTTTTAAAGCATTGCATAATTTTTAACTACTTGTTATATTCTAATTACCCAGGTTCAATTAAATTGTTTTCAATGTGGCAACTTAAGAGCTCTCATGTCTTCAAGTGGAGTCAAATTCAGCGGGTGTATATTGTTGCAATGGTATAATTCCGTGTTCATTATACCACAAGCCAGCAAAGTCTTTCTGAGCAGTGTATTTGTTTACTGTCTGTGGCAGCGTGAGGATTTTCCAGTTCCACAGGCAATCCTGCTGTCAAGAGGTCTTCCTGAAATGCAGCTACATTTTAATTTGCTTTATGCAAAAGCATTACTTCCAATATCCTCTTCATCGTGCTGAACATTTCCTCTGTCTCCTTGCAGTAGAATTTGGGTCACGCTGGAGTCGCTAACAAAACTCTTGCTGACCCTAGAGCAGACACAGTCTTACCCTTTATGTTTGCTTCCTTCAGGTGTTAGTAGTTCATTGCCATTCCTCTGGCATCCTCAGTCATGATTTAACCGAGCTCCTTTTCACCTCACCACATACATCGTTGCTTCTAACACAGTATTCAAGGTTGGGTTTGGGTTTTTTTTTTTTAGTTTTTTGGTTGGTTTTTTTGTTTAGTTTTAGGGTTTTGGGGTTGTGTGAGTATCCTCCTGACCATTTTCAGTGTCTTTTGCATAATAATGGGCTCCAGAACTGGACAGGACTCACCAGTCGAGGAGAAGTGACCCTGCTTCCCTCCCCACCATAAACAGGGATGTCACTGTAAATATCGTGCCAGATTTTACTGCCCTGCTTTGTCTCATTTCCTCCTGGTTATCAGTCCCATGTTTGTTTGACATTCCTGGTTCTTAAGAACTTGGGTTAGGGATTTTAGTTCTTTTTTTCTTTTTCTATCTTATGTTTTCTTATCTTTTTCTTTTATTTCATAGTTGCTAGCTTAAAGTAAGCCCTGATGGCGTTGAAGAAAGACATAAGTGCTCTGTCAGATGGCACCTAATTCGGCGGCTTGTCCCAAAAAACATTCAGATGGTCCGCGCCTGTAAACCCACATTTCTGTTCCGTTACCACCTACTGATCTGCACTTTGCTTGTGCTCTGATGAATAAGAATATTCAATAGACTTTATATGCATCTGCCTCTCCTCACGCGCTGCCCTGGGGACCATGAGGCTGCGGGCACGCTCTGTCTGGGGCTGGTTTAGCCCCTCAAACCGGGTTGCAAAAGCATACAGGCCTTCCCTTGTCCTATATTATAACCATCAATCCCATACGTGTCTTAGACAGCCTAACTCATCTTTCCCCCTTTTTTTTTTTTTTCCTCATAATGCAGGGCTGAAACACTCCCCACCACCGTAATCCTCCTCGTTTCCGATATTGGCACTTCCACCAAAGTAGCCCCAAAGAAGATCAAGTCTAAGTTTAGAAGAACTGCCATAGCCCTCCAGACACCCCACTTTCAGGCAGGGGAGGGATAAGGACCTTTTTTTATACCTCCCAAGAAGTAGCAGTGGCCTTTGGGAAAGCCTTCCCAGAGTGCCTGTGTCACCTCTGCTGTCCTGCCGGGCCCTTCCTCCTCCTCCTCCTCCTCCTCCTGCCATACCCCCATGCAAACACACACAATGCAGTTCTCTTCTCCATGTGTGCTTTTTTTTTCAACCTCTTTTTCTTCAGTCTTTAACACCCTACCGCAGTGAGGCCATGTCCTGATTCGGGCTGTTGGGCTCTACTATTATCTATATAATCAAAACTAAAAGAGATGCTAAAAATCCAGCTGCTGGCTCTCTCACTGAGCTCTCGGAGAAGTTCGTCTTCCAGCCTCTGTGGTTTTTTTAAATGTTAGTGTAGGAGATAGCAGTAATAGTAGTAGGTTTGGGGCCCTAAATACAAAGGGTAGGAGAAGCAGTTATCATCAAGCTTTTGCTTTGAAATGTAAACTTAGCAAAGACTTCCCTGATGAAGTATACATATGGAACTACAAAATGCCACTTTTTATCCATTTGTTTTCCTGACCATAACCACGTTTTCACACTGTCAGCATTTTCATTAGAAGCTCTTTTTGTCAGAGGTTTATAACGAGAATGTAAAGATTTGCTATGGGCTAAATCTCAATCCAAGAGCAAATGTTTATACCAATTCTGAAAACAATCAGCTTGCCCATTTGTAGTTATGCATGTGTTCATCATCTGTTACTGCTTGTCCAATGCTCTGCAACTTCTGGAAGGAAAAAGAGACATCTGGAGGAAAAAAAAAATGCTATCCTGCAGATAGCATACTGTATGTTGTCCTGAGTTATTGAATAAGGTACTACATAAATGCAGGCTTTTCAGTCGATACAAATATTTTTTTGCTTAAGCTTGTCAAATTTACTGCGGAGAATATTTTAACGTGTGGTTTAGACTGGTCTCCTTTTGTGCATTACTTACATGGAAGTTGCGTTAAAAATTCACTGGAAATTATTCACCTGATGAACTGAGCCACGTTTATGATGCCAGGCACGATGAAGTCTTTGAAAATGTTTTAGCTTATCTTATGGACCTGAGGGTTAACAGGGTTTTCCTGTCTGTCACTTCCACTGTGTATCAGTCATTAAGTCCCACGACGTTCTGTGGATGAGTTAAATTTAAAGGATGGTTTTTACAGTCTTTCTTTATCTTTCTCTGGCTATGTTGGTGTGAACAAAAAGGTACCTAGCGCGGGCACATATAATGACATAGAGATAAATTTGCGCACGAAATAAACAGGTAGGATCAGCCTTGCAAAATTATTTGTGTCTGTAAGTCTTACCTGTCCCCAAAATGCCTCATTATCAGGTTTATCTGGATAAACTTCAGAAATAAGTAAAGATAAGCCAGGTACTAATCCTAAGGTTGCCTAAATTTTAACATAGAAGGTGCCTGAGGTTGGTTGTAGAGCACATCGGGAAGCTTTGTGATAGCATTTACATACCATACTCGGTGTTATAAATATTTACCTTTTAATAGTATTAAAGCGATACTTATAACTCAAGTCTCTTTACGGACTAGCGTATACATTAACGCTGCCATCAATGAGCTCTTTCCTTGCCGGTTGAGATGTCGGTGCTGCTGTGTCGTTCAGAAAAGGACATGGTCACCTAAGCCCAGGAGAGAGGCAGAGGCTGGGAAGGAAGCCCGGAGAGAGACGTTTACGTCTCCAGCAGAATGTGGGAGAGCATTTTCTTTGTGGTTTCTCTGCTGTTTGTGGCTGTGTGTGTATTTACAGGCGTGGGTCAATTGATGCTGCTGAGTCTCTCCGAGCGCATCGCCCAGGGTCTCCAAACACCTCACTGAGGGTCAGGGGTACCATCATGGTTGCCAGAAACACAAAAATTAAGCGCTATAACACTCACCACGTAGTAAATAGCGTCAACCCAGGGTGGTTTTCCTTTTTTTAAAAAAGCTTGGCCCCGTCAACCGCAAAAAAATAAAAATCCTGCCGAGGCTCACCCCAACCCCAGGCTTCCCTGAACAGAAAACCCTGCCGCAGAGCCACTCTGCGAGTGGATTTTTCCCACGGCCACCCATCGGTGCCGTTCCCCGGTCCTGCAGGAGCCGCGTTCCCTCCCTCCGGCCCCGCCGTGCCGCGGCAGAGCCCAGCTGTGCCGGCAGACTGCGATGCCGGTGCCGGCCAACCCAGCTGGGGCTGCCACGCCGCTGCCAACGCCTCTAAGTTTACCCAGTAAACCTCAGGAAAATTAAAAAAAAAAAAAATAAAAAAAATAAATTTGCAGCGCTCATTAGAGTTTCTCAGTAGACACAGTAAAAATTGAGTCGCCCCATCCCAGATACGGGTACAGCTCTGACCGAAGTGGCTGCATTGGTTTCTAAACGGCTATCGTTAAAGCAGTTTGAAAAGTGCGTATAGGCCAGCCCATAAAGCTATTAGGGAATTTATTTTTTTTCCTTTGGCAAATAATTCATGAACAGTTATAACTCGTTGACAAATCATTGTGCAAACAATGAAAAGAGTTTTTCAGGATGGTCATGAGCACACATCTGGTATGAATGGTCTCAGAAATACTTCTCCACACTGGCATGCGCAGCCCTTTTGTCTTTGGGAGATTTTGAGTGAATAAAAATGCTCACCTGAGTATTTGTAAACATGCAGGCACATCAGCAGATCTCCCTTGGGGGAAAAAAAAAAAAAGAAAAGAAATCACAATATTCTTTCTTTCTTGGCTTTATTCACCCAGCTCTGCTTTCATCCAGGAAGCTTTAAGAACCTAATTAATTATGAGCTAATTAACTAAGCTTTGCAAAGTCATTGTGAGATTGCTAGCATTAGTATAACTATTTCACAGCGAGTAAACTGAGGCACGCAGATTAACTTGCGTAACTCGGGTACCAGAGCAAGCGGTGACAGCAGCAGCCCTCTCATTTCCATTCCCCCCCTCTGCAAACATTTTCACTATACTCTCGTCCTCTTTCCAAGCTTCACATCTATCAAGTAAGGGTTAAAACAAGATGTAAAATCCTATATGAAATCTGTGCAAATATGTGTTTCTGCATAAATCTGGGCCACAAAATTAATATACTTGTATACATTTTCCCCATCTGCTATATTGCTGACACATCCAACTTGCGGCCCAGAACGTTTTAGGGAAGAAAGGGCCATCTCTATGTTTAGTGCAATAGTTCAAGTGGAGTTATAGACTTACTGGTGCACTCAGGCTTCTCCACTAAAAATAGAAAGCAGCTTGGGGTACTTAGGAACTTTTCTTCAAAAATGCCAAACCACTGGGTCTTGGTGGGGGGAGGAGGAGTGGTAGTTTAGTTTAGGTTTGGGTTTTTTAATATATGAGGCATTAAATTGCATATTTAGTGAAGAAATGAGTTTCCCTTTGTACTCTTTTATTCTTGTCAGCTCTTATAATATATATGTGCGTATGTGTATGTGTCTACATAACACTTATAAATTTTCCATTACAAAAAAAAAAAACCAAACCACTCCGATGAGGCTAAGGCCATCTCAAACCTCCAAAATAGAGTAGGAGTAATTTCAGGGACCATGACCTGGGAGAGGCAGCTCTTTTCTAGTTCGTGACCGCAGCCTCCCTTACCCCAGCTGTGTGCCTGCAATATATTTTCCTACATCGGGAGGTAAAGGAGGTGTTCACTTGAAGACAACACGCTGGAGAAATAATATAGGAATGCTTTGTCCAGAAGCTTAGAGGCTTTACATAGAGCTTTATCGCGTGTTAGGGGATTGCGTAGCCTGTCCGGTGTGAGGTTGCTGCCCTGCGTTCCCCTGGTGCACCAGCCTGCTTATTCTACAGATGCAATCAAAGTGTGTTTTCCAGGAGGTTGGTTACATATCCTTGGGAGGAATGTTGGCCTTTTTTATTCTTTAATTCATTCACTTCTTTTTTTTTTTTTTGCATTGTTTGGCCAGAGATGCCCAATATACTGGGCAATTTTTAATTTCCTGGAATTCCCTTTTTCCAATAGTAAAAAAAAAGAGCGGTATATTTGCTCTTTTTTATGGCTTTTATTAGCACCCTACTGGATTTTTGTGCCTAATTAGACCTTGGATATTGTGGCGTGTCTATCTTGTGAGTTTATGGACAAAAAGCTGAGGTCTAGCTGAGCCAGCTCCAAGTCATAACTACAGAAGAATCAGTGTGGCAGCTCTAAGTCACCAAAGGACTCCTCTATGCGTGGGGATTCTCCTGTGGATTTAAGGTCATTTCTTACTTGTAGAGCCATGTAGTTTTACTGTGACTTCTGGGAACAGGCGAAAGATCAGAAAGTCTATGTATGCGTCCTCTTTCTTGATCAGTTTGTGCACTGTGAGCTCTGTAGTGTGTTCCTTGTCATAAATAATAATGCATCTACTTGCTTGTAAAATGCTGTTCATTATATACCACTCTGTCCTTTGTAAATACATTTACTGTACCGGTGATGTATTTGCAATGGAAACAGCAGGGTTAGCTGTATCACATGCAGAAATAAGATGGCAAGCTTACCTGACTAAATCCCTTTTCTCGTTGCTGATGGTGGCTCAATAATTAGACATAATTAGGGAACCATGTAGCAGCATGCAGGTGGCAATGAGAGGCTGTATCAGAAAGAAAGGCTAGACACTGTTATGAAGAACAGTTTATCAATAGAAATACAAATAATATTTTGCATTCAAATACTATTGGGACTGGAGTTCTGGAAGTATAGGCAGAGGTAGTTTTCAATAATATCTAAGTTGGATAACACAAATCAAATTTCTTTTTCAGAATAGACTTGCTTAGGCGCATAGATAGTCTCATATTTGCTGCAACAGCCTGATCTTAAGCTCTAACATAAGTCACCTAGATACTGAAACACTTGAAAAAAATGCCATGGAAGTTATATGTATCCTGCGATTTTATTTATTTTTTTAATGTATAAACAAGTAACACCAGCATTATAATGGGGTGGGCAGCAGGGTTGGATTACGCTTCCTATTTTTAAACTCTCCATTTATCTTTCATGTTCAGTATGTCAGAAATTACCCAAATTACCCTGTGAAGTCCACCATGCAATGGCACGACTGGGTGAGCTCCCACAATTCAGTTCACCATAGCCAGTTAGTCATCTTTATTGATACAGCAATACTGTCTTCCACCAGACGGAGACCTCAATATTTGTCTTCTCCACACATTAGGCCTGCCCACATAAAGGCAATGCATCATATATTTATTTGACTTCTTTGGGTTTTGTTGGTGACTCACGCTGGCTGTGTGATGGTGCTTTTGCAGGCAGCAGGAGAACTATTTTATCGCTTTGAGTAGTAACTCCCATGTCCAGTAAAATGCAAAAAGAATAAGATTCTTCACCTTACCCATGTGCCAGATACTAGATTTATTGCTCCTGAATAAATCATTCAATCCTTCACTCTGTGATTTTTTATTTTTTTTTTGCTTTGGAGCATGAGATATATTTGAGGGAAAGAGATAGACTGACAAGCAAAGAGGAAAGCAAGACAAGGAAGATGGGTGCAATGGGAATTGGGAGGATTAGGGAGAGACTTGTGCAAAGACAACCAAGAGATTTGGGTGCAAATAAGTGATTTGCCCAGTTTTGCATTTTGAGACTTGCATGGCGGTTGCGTACGTGAACCCTAGGTGTATTTTTGCAGGGCTCTTTGCTAAGCAACACAGGCAGGTCGGAAAGACTCCCTCTCACAGAGGACAGAGCCCAGTGCCGTGATGTCCAGGAGGTGATTTATTACCGCTTGTCACCAGGTCTTCACGACGAATGACCATATCAAACTGCATTTCCAACAGACACCATCCTGGACAGGAGGTAACTTATAAGCACACCCCAAAACACTTAGAGAGAAACCTCCCAGCCCTACTGTCATGGTCTAGGGACCCAGGGAGGTCCCACAGCTTGCTGTCATTGCTGCTCTTCCAATTGATGCTAATTAGTTCATTTCTTTCCACGTGAGTAGGAGATTTCTGGGTCGCCAGTCCCTTTGATCAACAGGGAGCCTTTATAGATATACATGGGGTCCATGCTGCTCTTAGATCTCCACTGCAGATGTCCACAGGTTTGAAATTGGTGGATGCCAGATTGCAGAAATAGTATTTTCTCTTTCTTTTTCTCCCTCTGCCGTGCCTTAATCTACTTACAGTAAAAGGCACTGAATTGAAATGAGAAAGATCTATATAGAGCTCGGTTGCTGTTATTCCACTTGTGCAGAAATCAGCGGAGGATGTTGTTTTCCACCTTTTCTTACTTTTTTCCACAGCCTAGAGCCAGGTCAGCTCAGCTCTGCTCCAGGTTCTCTTCCCTTTGGTTCAGTCCTATTTCCAGCTGTCCAACCTATATCCCCTTCAAAATGCAAAAAATAACACAGGGAAACTATCACTATTTTGAACAGGCTTAAGTTGCTTTTATCTGCTTTAAAAGGAGGAGGATACGGAGCAGCTGCTTCATTACCTCTGTGCATGACTCTAGGTATATCTCCATCAGTATTTTACCAGTTCTCATAGATTCATTGTGAAGATCAGGGAGGAAACAGGCATTTATATACTCGCTTCATCCTTCCTTGCGTCCCTTTTGTATGTCTCTTCCTCACACGCTGCTTACGGAGACGATGCCACAGAAATAGAGGCACACCGTAACCGGGATTGCACTTCATGCATTGTTCCAATGAGAAGGACTGAACGAGCATTTCCAAAGAGGGCACAATACGTCTTATGCTGTGCTCTCATTTATAGCATGCACGGTGCAAAAGCAGGTTAGATAAGCATCCAGTGATGTGATTTTATTCTTTTTCTGTTTGTCCTTTACACTTGCAATTTGTAATTGGAAAGAGGTGAAGATGATACACCAGAAATAAAGGGAGAAAGCCAGGTGCACAAGTTCATGTGCCATCTCAAAGAGGGAGGGAGCTTTAATTGCAGCCAACTGGGAAATTTAGGTGCACAAACTTAAAACTAATAGTAAACTATCCACATACAATTTTTTGGCAAAGCCAAGACCCCCTCCATTTGTCCAGAGTCGTATACTGTGTGAATGGCTTTGCACGGGAAATGATTCTGAACTTTGCAAATAGCTTTTATTATAGCTCCTCTGTGACACTGCTAGAAAACAGATTAGATCATAGCTCATTTCTCTTTTATTATTCTGACAGTGATTTCATTTGTTCAGAACTTCCATTTTGCCTTTAATATCTCATATGCGGTCACATTTTGGGAGCTTTAGGATGTGTTGGTTCTGCGTTCAGTGCTACATGTCTCTCACCTTAGCCAACTCATTACAGAGAAGCATCCTCCCTAAATAACAAATATTAACAAACATGTATGAACTTCAGATGATACAATTCCCAATTCATTTCCTGGGCTATATCACTGCCAGGGAAGGATCAAATAAGGAGCCTGCCTTATCCCTAAAATAAGGCATGCTAGTGTGGGAAAAGTCCTTTGTTTTATACCTATAAGGGGGAAAATATATTAAATCCTGACTATGCAAAGATGGAGCTGAGCGTCCTCAGCTAGAACTGCAAAAATAACAGCGTTTGATAGCCCCAAACAAGCACTTCAGCCAGCCATTCTCTTCTGCAATACATTATACGTCTGCCCTTTAAAGTCAACTGCATCAGAGCATTTGTACCACGCTGCTAATGCACTCTCAAAATGAACGTGGCTGGCCCCAACTGAGTCCATTTTAAGACTTGTTTGGGTTTTTTTCAGCGACGTAAAGTCACTGTCCCACGGTTCTTTTCCTCCCACCTACATGATGCTGCCAGAGAGGCCTGACCCGGGATTAGGTCCTTCCCACTGGTCTCCAAACATTACAGCGACCCTTTTGTACCGTCGGTCATTGGGATTGCCTGGAACAGACTTCAGCCGGCTCTAAAGTTATGTTGGGCAACCATCCAGCAGAAGGCTGTTCATTAGAAAAGCCTAAAGGTCATTTTTGCACATATAATATCTTTCTAACCCAGTCTGTGGACAGTAATTAATGATTTAAGCCTAAAAAACCCAGCTAAAACTGAATGCAGTATAAATAAATACCAATAGCCTGCAACAACAACAAAAAAAACCCCCAAAACATTGTGCAGGTCTAGCTAGGATCATTATAGTTAACTAATTTTTGGAAGTAGTATCAAAGCAAAAAAGCTCTACAATTTTATTTTATACGTGCTCAACTGTGACATTGTGACGCTTTTTTTGTCATCTTACATCTGGATCCTTTACCTACAAAAGCCAGCTGAGGGTTTGGTTTGGGTCTTTTTCCTTTGGATCGGAGAAAGCTTTATTTCTGTGACTGCAGATATTTTAAAATATATTTTAAATGTTTTCTATTATTCTCTCCTTCTGCTCTCCACACATGTTAAAATCCGTTCATAGCAAGGGTCTGTGAAAGGGGCTGGAAACAGCTACGTCCTTTTTCCGGGGCTTGTTTTCTTTGTGAGCCTGCAAGTACGTTGCATTTGTGTGTGTGTGTGCGTGTGTGTGTGTGTGTGTGTGTGTGTGTGTTTGTGTGTACGTGCACAGGCTTAGTCCTCAGGTGGAACTGTGGTTCCTGTGCTTTCGTTCTCGAAGCTGTTATTCTGGAAGGGAATGGAGGCAGCTGTGTTTACAGCTCAAGTCTTGGCATACATTTACCAGAATCTATTATTCATATCGTTCAGTATCAGGGAGAGATCTCAGGCCACCTGTCTATCTGACAAATTCACCCTTTTGTGAGCTTTCTGTTCATAGCAAATTATGTTCACATTGATGAATTGAGTTTTTATGAGCATTGCTAACTAACATTCTCACAGAAGGCCAGGGGCAATAGACTGCAAGTGTTTCTGGTCCACAAGTAAATGTTAAAAAGAAAAAACTGCCAGTATTTAAAGACAATTTGCCATGGAGGGATAGTTAAAATATTTGGCAAAGCCTTGATATTTATAAATTCAAGAAGGTCCATAAATTATTACAAATAGTATGCTTATAACAAATAAAAAAATAATAATAATTCCGTACTGCCCCCTGTGATTGTGGAGTATTCTGTGTATTAACAGGTAGCCAGTGATCAAAGCTTTTAACAAATCCTTACCGGGGCTTAACACAAGGTAGGACCCAATTAGTTTGGCAAAGGGGATCTTCCCTTGAAAATCATGCAGTAAAATCTGTGGGACGAAGCTAAGTAAGCACAAAACGGTGATTTACCTGGTCTTTTCAGCACGGCTCTGGTTCATGTCCAAGACGAGCCACCAGCCGTGGGAGCAGCTGTACCCTATAGACCGAAAGATCTGTAGTTATAGATCAAAATATTTCCATAAGGAGAGATTTTTGTCAAGATGTGCCGGGACAACTTTCCCAGTGTGCACCCAAATTTCTCACGCCCCTTACCCAGCCCTTTGGTGGTGCAAGACAACATCAGGGATGGAGCGTGACCCACGTCTGAGAGCAAAAGCTAGTGAGTTAGATTGCAAGCCTTGCAGAGAAAATCTCTAAATAAATAAATAAAAGCTCAACTACATCAGGTAAATATATTTACTAAAACACAATGCACCTAGTGCCATTTAATATGTCTTGGAGCACCTGAGACACTGTGTGAAGTGCCGCAGAAGCTCCTCACGCCTTGGCGCGGTTGGAGGATAACGTGGATACAACATGGTAGCTCTCCGACGTGGTTAGCTGCCAGCGTCTAAGTGACTGAATCCCACCACAACCACCATAAGGATGCTCTTAGGAGCCCACAAAAAGGGGCTGGCCATAAGCGACATTTTCAGTGAGAGACCTGACGCTAATAGCCGTATCCCGAGATCAAATTTCCAAAGGGGAAAAATAAAACAAAAAGGGAAAAAAAAAAAAGGGGGGAAGGGAAAAACAGTTTTGAGGGAAAACCGATGCTTTAAGAGTCCCTCCTCGAGACCCAGAGGAGAAAACCAGGTTGGACTGAAGAAGCCACCCGGCCGCGAGCACTGGACCGCCGTCCCCCGGTCCCGTCGGGACGCGGCTGGGCATCCCTTCGCGCCCACGGCGGCGCTGCCTCTCGCCCGCTCCCCTCCTCGAGCCGAAAGTGTGGCAGCCCTGCCCGTTGTTTTGATAAGTGCGAACGGAACGGCTGGCCCCTCGCGAGCTCGAGCTGCCGTTTCCAAATCTGGACCGCCGGAGAAACAGGTTGCACGGCGTGACCTGCTGATCCGGGCCCGCCTGGCCGGTAGCTTGGCCATAAGGAGCACTGCTGTCACCGTCTTCCGAAATTTCGAGGTGATAAATGCGGTGGGCTGCTTTCAGCGTCTCAGTCAAACCGTCAGTTTGGGAGACCTTTTCCGTTAGGAGCCCTTTGGATTTTTAATTTCGCGTGTGCCAATCAGGTTGTCGTGGCTTTTGACCACCATTTTGTCAACTGGAAGCGCGGCGTGAATTTAAGGATAACTGCGAGCCTGCTCGAGCTGCCCGCTCCGTAATGGGAGAACATTGTTCTGCTTTTCCTATTTTAACCCGTGCGTGCGCTAGGTATCTTCGGCAGTGTCAAACAAATTTGTAGAACTGGTGATTAGTTGCCCAAAGAGCATAATATATGCATTATTAATTATAGAAGGTAAGTTTGGCTAATTGTCATTTCTATACAGTAGCACTGCACGACGATACATTTTAACAATCTATAAATAATTGATAATTTTTTTTCTTTCATCTTCCTTCCTAGTTTGCATAAAACTAATGACTTGGTAAATGTTCCTCGCTTCAAAATATTCCACTGCTCCTATGAAAATTAAACTAACACTGTAACCTTAGCAA
>NC_134175.1:49678380-49723380 GCF_964188355.1 Buteo buteo
TGTATGTACGCTGGGCATGCAGTACCTAACTCCGATGCTGCTTTGTTATAATTAGGGCAGCAAATTTTGTTTTCTGTTTGGTACTTGCTGTTACATATTGCATGTAATGTATGGCACTGTTAAGGGAAAAAAATTGGAGTCAAAGTGCCTGGAAAGTTAGGTCTGCTCTGTAGCACTGTGAGATTGTTGACATCTGCCGAGGTTGGAGAGCTCAGTAAGCAGGAAATGGGGTGTCACTCTGAGTGGTAGTTTACCATTATCCTGGCATCCTAATGAAGTGTCTGCAGTGCACAGAGCTTCTGGATGGCATCTTAACGCACGGCTAAGCAAAAGCACTTCTCTCCTTGTCACTGTCATCCATCTGCCTGCACCCTACTGTAGCCAATGGGATGGAACCATGCTACAATGTGCTATAAGCCATTTAGAGTTGCACATTGCATAATCAGTCCCATCAAATATGTAAAAAATGACTATTATTGGTTATTTCCCTCCAACTCTGGCACCTGGAGTTTGATACATTAAAGTTTAACTTTTCTAAGTGCTGTTTTTTCCCATTAATTCCACATATATTTTTGTTAAATGGGACTGAGTTGCGAACTCATTGTCTTGGGTCTTGCTAATGGATCGCAAAAGTTGTATGAATATTCATTGCAAACTCCACTTTCTATCACATAGGATGAATTTATCAATTGCCCATATAGAGAGATTTCACGCAATTCTCATTTTCTTTTGCAACATCTATTTCTGAGGCACGAATAAAAAGTAAAATCAATTCAGATCACAAATTGGTTGTTTTCCTTATAGCAAACATTAGTTAGTTTGAATGCTTCTTATAGATTTTTTTTTTAAAACAAGAAAATATTTTACAATGTATCTGCACGAGACGATTGCCATAGCGTACTGCAAGGGATTAAAATTGGGACTTTTATGTTGCATACAGTAACATTAAAATATCCTGACATTAAAAGTGATATGAATAATTTATCTATATATGTATACATAGAAATCTGTGTATTTTAGCCAGCATGGCTTCCAGAATATGAAGACCAAATGAAAGCAGAGTTTTGGGCAGTTGAGGTCTCTGGAAAAAAAAAAAAAATATCAAGCCAACAGAGCACTCTCTTTTAAGCAAGTTTTCATTCCCTGATAACACCAAAGCTATCAAGGACTGGGGTTAAGCATTGTGTGACAGGGCAAGCTTCTAAAATGGGCAAGAGCAAGATGAATTGGCTAAGTCGGGTGTTTATTTATACAAACAAGAGGGCAGAACATAATTTAGTTGCATCAGGAATTTTTCACAGACATTAAAACTATAGCAAACATAACAGCGGGGATGCTTGCACAGCAGCACAGTGGGGAAGCTCACAGAGCGTCTGCCCACACTACGGCTGGCTGTAGCCAGCGCCATAAGTCTCACAATTTCATTAGCACTCGAAAATCCACCTAAACCACTCAGTTCCGATTAAAAAAAAAAAAAAAAAAAAAGTAATAAATGAAATAAACAAACCAAAAAAGCCCCAGACAAGACCTGTCTTTCTCTCGGCAGCTGAATCAGTCACAAATTGTTGGAAAAACTCTTGGCAGACAGATTTTGCTGTAGCAACAGTGTGTGACGTTTTAACCACAGCAGAAATCTTATCCAAAAAAACAAAACAAGGTGAGAAGAGCCATGTAAGGAGATCAGAGAAAACCATGCCGAAAAAACAACAACAACAACAACAAAACATAGATTAGGTGGCAGATCGATAGTTTGATATTTTGTGCAGAATCATAAATCACTGTTTTTTTCAGCAGTTCAGCTGTGAGGCTTGAGAGCATAAAAAGAAACCATAGCTCGTGATAAAATTAGGCATTAATGTGAGCCATAAATGCCATTTAACATTAAACATGCACAAGCCACTGAAACGCCTGGTAAAGGGAAATGGGCGCTATAGTAAAACTACACAAAGTGAGGCGGACATGAATAATGCAGTAGGTCTGAGGAGGGTCACGGGTCAGACTCCAGTACCTTACAAAATAATGAATGCATGTCAGGTTAGAGACATACATCCCTTCCTAGCAAACGTGAGTTATTGGAGATAAACCCTGGACTTCCTGTTCTGAAACAAAGTGGCTTGTTGTAAACATTTATGTCCATTTAAAATAAATGATTAAAAGAAAGATTCGGTGGGATTTGCTTAAGTATTCTTTATGGACAAGAGTGCTAAAGGTTACTTTCTTCATTCATTTTTACCCAGCCACTGTTAGTGTTACAGACGCATCATGTTTTCTTCTGTGCTCAAATGTTGATCCATAGCTCATTTACAAAAATAATATTAAGTGGGGTGTTTTTTTCAATGCATTCTTCATTTAAATATAAACAAGAGAGCATCTCCATAGTCTTGCTCCGTCAAAGGGAGCCAGCCCTATTTTTGAAGACAGTAACCCAAATTCTAAATATATGTTCTATGAAAATATTACATGGAAAACCATCTGCGATTCGCTTCAGAGTATCCTGATCTGCTGAAATTATCACCTACTTCTTCCATATTTTGCCGAAAAAATGCAAAAAGGATTAACCGTCCTCTCATTCTTTATTTGATATATGCGATTATGGCAACCCTTTTCCTTCAGAAATCTTCACAGGGAAAAGAGAGTCTAACTTTCCAAAATGTGAATCTTTTCCCCAGATTTTCACTAATTTTCACAATAAAAAGAGTATAATGAAAAATAGTATTGTTTCATTTTTATCAAAACCGGTCTGCTTCCTTTTCTAGACTTGGCTGGGGAATTTAACAGCTGTTCAGAGTGTTTTCCTTCCTTTGCACCCTGCACTGCTAGGCTTCATAATACAGCTCAAGAAGGCGGATACCTTCTCCACAGCTATTTATACAAACCCTTGTTTAAGAGTTGCTTCCCTCCATTTGAGGACGTTAATGAGAAAACCTCCAGAAAATTTAAATTAAAAAAAATTCTTTCTACTTAGAAATCCGAAAGAGAAAAATCTCTAGGAAAGTGGAACTCAAGGCTTTACAGAAATAAAGCAAATACATAGGTATTGCAAATGAAACATAAGATCTTGCATCTGATCTGTTAAATATTCCATCAACAAGGTCAAGAGTAGAGACAAGCCCAGCCACAAAAACTGGAGCGAGAGTAAGCTTCAATAAAAAAAAAAAATGAACAGTTTATTCTCTTTAGCTTCTCAAGTGGAAAAACAAATTCTTTTATACTAGAGAAAAATCAAGCGTGTATATAGCATTTAAAAAACCACCAATATCAACCATTTTAATGAAAGAGTACCCAATATTTTCATGGAACTATAAAAGGGAGCGAGACTAAGTGTTATGGCAAAAAGCCTGGGCTCAGCAGCTTTGTGTGGGAAATGGTGAAATGTGACTGTGATTTATAATGAGAAAAGGTATCTACAACATACAATTTTCTACCTAGCTGCAAATAATAATTCATAGTGATGTCCCTTCCAGATAAAATACCTTTGCAATGTAGGACTCATGTGGTAAAATGATCATGATAAATGTCAGACCAGTGCAGGTAACGGCTTTACAAACCATTAAGATTAGCTGGCTTTTTTTTTGATGATAACAGTAACCATGCTGTGACTCTATGTGGTAATAATATCTCAGTACTGATAAATGCCAGAGCCAGGCAGAGGTGTTTATCATTCCCAGTTCAGAAATGCTGACTAAAGTTACCACATGTTGCCTGTTTTTTCTTCTTTTACAATAGACTAACAATTAACAAATAGACAGATTCACAAAATAATTTTATGCGACATTTCTATGGGCTTTGTGCTTTAGAGCCTACCTAAAGATCTCTTCTGCTGTCTATCAGTACTGATGACTTTGGCACAGTAAGCCCTAAAACAAAGCTTTCTACCCTTGCCACTCTCTCAATAAATAATCTCTTTTTTAAATTAATACTGCTCTTTTTAGTTTATTTCTTTTACAAATACACCTTATAAGGAAGCGCAACCTGTGTAATGTAGCTGTTTCTGTAGGGAAGGTGGTTACCAAGCTGGTATCTGTGCTAATCAACACAGAACAGAGACACTTCCTTCAAGAGAGCACGATAAAGTTTTACTGTACGACATTTCCTTGCAAATATGCTGCAATGGACAAACAGTGAGCTTTTCCTTCCACTGGGTCTTTCCCTACCTCAGCGTTTCAGTTCCACTCAAGTCCATTGAAGTCTCAGGAGAAAACAGAATTAAAAAATAAACTAGTTGAGAAGCTTTATTTGAGAAGTTGCAGTACAGCCAGGGCAGCCCCAATCTAAATATAACTTATCTAGTAAGAGCATAGCATGTATGCACACCAAGCAGCACAAATAAAAAGCCCACAGAATTTGTACCCCCTTCCTACAAAAAATTCGCTTTTGCAAATCTCATATCATTTTCATTTGTAGCTTCAGTCTTATTTCCACTGGACAGATTGTCCATGGGACAAAAATAAACAGTACGAATGGCTTGTGGCAGAAAACACCAAGGGATGAGTGGGTTGCAAGACTGGGGGGAGTTTGTGCCATTCAGAATTTAAGGTTCTGTATAGGTCAAATCAGACCAAGAGTAAAATACACAGCAAGTGTATTCTTCATTTGTGTGTAACTTCATTATCACTACTGTCAATTGCATGGCTTCCTACAGAATAAATCTATATGAAAGTTTGGGGGTTTTATACTGGAAAATAATACCTATGCATTCACTACTCTGAGGTCTTGTCTTTCATATCTATGTGAATGTTCAAATTATAAACAATATAGATATATACACCTATGTCTGTGTGTATGAAGCATTAATCTCAACAGGAATTAGGAACACATGCCAAGGAAGGAATATTATCCTAGTAATTTTAATTTTTAAATTCAGTTTGATCACAGGAAATTTTTTCTTGAAACTTTTTTTTGGTGAAATCTTTGAATCAGGGCACTATTCACCAATCCATGCTTATGCAGCACCTACTGCAACTGGGATTCAGTCCTGCTGGAGATTTCTGGGTGCTAGGGTAATATGAATATTAAAAAGGAACATATATGAAGAATGATAGGTGATAATTAAATCATAGATGATAAGATCAGAAAAGTATTCTCAGGTTATCTAGGGCATGTAACATGCAAGATGTTTTCCCTGCGTCAGACCTACTGGCACCTTATCTAATCTGTTCCTAAACGAAAGCACAGTTGTACATGACTTTGCTTTAGTTGCAACATCTTATACGAATCGATGGAAATATCAGTCAAACCTTTCCCACAAAACTATGAATCAGGCTAAAAACAGGAAGGTATGTCTTAACAGAAATGATAGCAATGTTCTTATCACCTAAAAGAGAGATTAAAGCCCTTAGTACTGCATTCTTTATTGCTAAACTTAAGCTTGAAATACAAATTTTTTCCTGCAGAAATTACAGTTATGAGATGCTACAGGTATTGGAAAATAGCTACAGTGGAATAGTTTCTCAAAATAATCTATCACCAGAAAGCACAACTAAAAAGAACAACAAATCTTTTCATGTTCCCAAACACGATGAGGTATAATGTTAACGACAAAGATTCATAAGTATAGCTGATTTAATTATGATGAGGAAAAAAGGACAAGAAGGACTACCTGGGAAGTGCATCCATCACAGAAGCTGCACCATTGGACAAATGTTATTCCAAAGTGGAATTCCATTTAAGATGTGGGTCCCTCACTGCTTGGAGGTATTCTAGCGTGGGATGACAGTCTAATACTCTAATAAAATAAATGAAACGCGTAAGAATACAATTCTGTGAACCAGAAAATGCTTCCTTAAGATTAAGAGAGAATTTTTAATCCTTGTAAATTACTCTTGCTCTCTATTAAGGTGACAGAAGGTATGGCGTATTCTGGTTTTAACCATATATTAATGATGGCTTTTCTTGTTAAGGTACCGGATACAGTAATGGGCAAAGTAATATCCTCATATGGTACTCAAGTGGTTATTTTCTCTTTTTTCCCCCCCTCATAGAAATCCAGGACAACGCCACTCGCATCAAATCCATAAGGAGGCTGGTAAATAAGCTCCCTAGACCAAACTATGACACAATGAAAATCCTTTTTGAACATCTGAAGAAGTAAGTAGAACTGTGGTACTAACAGATCGATAATTTTAAAAGGAATCGGTGTGTGGTGTCCAAATCCTATTGGAAATGTCATCGAAAATATGAAAGATAATTATGTTCTTTGGGAAAACTGCGCATGATTTATGGTATCTTTGTATATCCTATTCCTGCTCAAGAAATCAGTATGTCTAAGCAAAAGCACAAATTTCGCTTCTATTAGAAAACAGAATGGTTCTGTTTCCTTCGATGCAGTCAGACACATGAGAGTTACTATGCTACAGGTATACTGAATTGGGCAAATGCAACAGGTTCCAGTATTGCATTTGTCCAGTTTGGTTTGACTTTCTCCAACAATAGACAATTTGATCACCATATTTTCACCATCGAGATCCATGCCGTTCAAACTCCTTTATTGAGGCACGCAATGATAGAAATAACCTCATCCAAGAAAATACGTTACAAGCTCTTGTACCGCACGAGGAAGGTTGTGACAACACAGAACTAACAACTCAGAAACACTGAGGAGAGTTTTGGAAGTGCATCTTCGCTCTCCTAATGTTGCTGAGATACCACACGGGCAGAAAAATGACACTGTGAGGCTCCACCTTACCATTCTGCTGTGGTTTTGGCACTCATTGAGCTCCATTTGCAAGAGATGGCAGCCCACAAAGTCAGCCCAGGATCTCATGTTCACCTTAGGTTTTCTTCTCGTGTTTCGTGGCATTAAAAGTAAAAACAGACCACGTGCTCGGGGGCACACAAAGGGCAGGATCCTGTTCCTCCCTTCGTGGCTGTCCTGTTCTTGGGACTAACCGGTGCCATTCTGCACAGTCACTTTTCAGCCAAACTGCCCTTAAAATTGAAGGGACTAAGTTGGATCCAGGGCCCCATGCAGGCCCTGTGCACAGAAGAGCATTTCATCCCAGGAATGATATAATGACCCCAGTGAGCGAGTAATGAAAACTCCAAATAAAAGACTACTCTGAGCTTATAATGAATGATGCCTTTATACTGACCATTTCTGCTGCATTCTCCTGGCATATACATATAAGAGGTGTAGATACTTTATCTTCTTTTGCAGCTTCCAGTTGAAACTGCAAAATGAAGTCCATACAGCCGTGGGAATGTCCCCATTTCATTAAGCGTGGAAGGATTTTAAATAGTCCATAAAATGACTGAGTTTGGCCTTGCAGAAAAACAGTTTTCTATGTATTCATCTGATGTACCGGGGGTGCACACTCTCTCCTTCAGAGGGTTATCTAGAGAAGGACGATAATTTATTACTGTCAATGGAAGAATAATAAGGGAAATTATTTCCTGGGCAGAACTTGAGAGCAAGAAGTGGGTACACGCTGTCAGCACAGATATGCCATATACAAAATTTACTGCACTGCATGTGGCATTGATCCTAACCTGAAGAAAGTTTTGTTACCATGTCTTAAGGGAGAGATATCAGGTATACACAATAAGTCTTTGATCTCATAGTTAAATCACTTGATTGAGACTCAGGAGACATGGGTTCAGTTCTTGGCTTTGACCGGATGTTCTGGGTGACCTTGGGTAAATCACTTAATCTCTCTGTGCCTTGGTTCCTTGTTTACAAAATGATGATAATGCTTCCTTTGTCTGCCTTGGCTTTTTAGAGCATAATCTGTTTGGGACAGCAATTGTTTCCTGCTGTGTATGTGTAGAATGACTGGCAAAACTGGACCAAGACCTGTGGTTTTTGGAGAAAAGAAAAGAAAAGGAAAAAAAAAATCCCATACTAAAATACAAACAGTAAAATACCAATACTTCCTAATGCTTATGTACACAATACCGGGCTTGACTACAACTTTACAGAAGTAGTACTACCTAAATAAGCACAGGCTCTCACCTAGGTGTCACTGCAGAAAGCATGGTCAAGCTAGAGGAATTCTGATGCAATATAGTGGCACAGAGCGATGGAAGGCAGGAGGATGCAATATTTGAGGCAGTTGGGGATCTGAGCATTACAGAAGGAATCATCTGAGTCTCTCTGAAGAAGGTCAGCCTTCTCTGCCACAAAAACACATCCCCAGGGAAGGAAGGATAGGGCTAGCCTATAAGCTCGACTCCATTGATATGGGAGCAGCAGTAGAATAGGTACTGAAAACACAAAAAAACGGATGAAATCTGGTATGTTCTCTTGAACTTGTCAATGCAAAACTCAGGGGCCAGTCTGAATGGCCTCATGGCTCCAAAAATGAGAATAAAGAAGCATACATACACTTTTAGTAATGACATGTTCATATTATGGAAATATAAACAATGTGTGTTTGTTTAAATCAACCCAGGAAACAAGACTACCTTGCAGAAGTTACAAAAGGTAGAAATATATCACTCTTAGGGATAGTCTTCAGAGGAGGGGTGCCAAGGTGCACGATGTGCCAACCTCGCCACTGACTTGACCCTTGCACCATCCTCTTCAGTCAGAGGGTTTTCTCAGTGTAAATCACAGGAAGTTTGCAAGTTTCCGATCAGTTGAAAAAAATGAGTAAACTGGTTTGCTTTGAGGCATGTTACTGCAATTTCTGTATTTGCTGGTGGAGATGGCTGTTCTTGCCCAACGTTGAACCAGGCTTCAAGGGGTTTCTGATGGGGGGAGAAACTGAAGAACCCCAGTTATGCTGTTTCTGTGGCATTCCCTTCTTTCTCCTACCCCTTTCTTTCCTCTTTGTTAGACAAATAAGAGAACAGGGCTATGCAGACCTGGGCTATGGGACAGTGTAAGCCTGTACCTTCTGTACAGCACACGAGAGCATATGTCTCACTGACACACAGGAGCTCAGCAGGAGAATCCAACCTTCGCCCAGAAGGCTACGCTTCCCCTAAATCACTGACAGCAGCGAGGCTGCACTCTGGTTTCATTCTGCAGCGATCCAGTCTGCAGGAGTAGGTCCAGATCAAGCACAAATAACGATGTGAAATGCACTTCAGAAGGGTCCTCCTTTAGAAACCCAGACAAAGCAGCTGATGAGAGAGTCTGCGAGAAAGGCCTGGCAGCAGGGATTAACACCAGTGCCATATATCTTTCTTAAACCAAGCCCTCTGAAGTTGCAAGAAGTCACAGCGCAGCGTATGAAGCCCACAGGAGGGGGATTAAAAGCAAAGCTTGGGGTTGTGGTACCTGTTCTTTTAAGTTTTTTGCATTTGATGGGAAAAAAGCCAACCCACCAATGTCCCTCGTTTATTTTTGCATGAAATTTATTCTACTCGTAAGCAGAAGAGACAAAATATGGGGCTGAACAGACATATCACATAGCTCTTGTCAGTCTAACACAACAAGACATTGTTTTATTAGGACTCATATTGAAAATAATTGAGCACAACTGCTATTAGGTTATTCATAGTTCTTCCCAAACATGAGCAAGTCAAACAAATATACTTTACATGTGAAAGAAAGAACAAATCCCTGAGTAGGGATTTTCCCAAATAAAGGGCTACAGAAAACAACCTGTTCTACTTGAACACGTTTAGAGAATATTTGCTTGCTATATATAGCCCATGTAATGCTGTCCCATACATGTGTGAAAACAGCGTCCCATTTCCCCAGGACTCCACTCTCTCCTGTTGCTTATCTACAAGTGAATTTTACTCCCAGAGTGAGCTAATCACAGGTAACAGTTAAAACTGATTTACCTTTCTGGTCCTATTCTGCAGGCATAGACAGGACATCAGGAGATGCAGAAACCTTGTATTGGCTCTCTGCACAAATGTGAGTGGGCAGCAACCAAATCCTATCTCAGAAATCATTACCTGTACCCAGTAATTTAATCACAGAACTGTAATTCAAGTAAGGCAGAAGGAGCATTTTGCTCTTTAAGGATCCCACATTATTTTATGATGGGTACCTTAACCCGCTTTCACAGCAGCACCTTGAGGTAGCTATTACGCACCCATTGGGAAACTGAGGCACGAGAAGTTGAAATGACTTAAAGACTCAGCATAAGCCAGCAATACAATCTAAAAACCTGGAGGTGGTTTTTTTTGTTTGTTTGTTTGCACAGAAGCTCCTCCAGCGACCGCAAAATACTCTTTCCTCCCTAATGCAAAATGCAGTAGGGGAGCGGAGCACCCTGGCCGGGTCTTCTGCACCAGGCTCTGAGCTGGCGAGGGCAGACGCAGCTCTGCTCCAGAAGCTGTCTGCCTGTATTATACAGCGCTGTGCCTGAGCTAATAAGCTGTGCTTATTAATGTTAAATTAATGAATCTCAGCCTGCTCTGCTTATTAGGTTGAGCTCCGTGCCACCACAAGGCAGCTCTGCGACTCCCAGACCCGAGCTGTCTCACATCTGACCAGGCTGGAGCACAGGGCAGCCAAGCTCGACTCCGTCTTTACCCATCCACGTGGACACCCCTGCGAAGGGATATATTACACGCAAACCCCCTCTCCTTGCCTCTTATTTTCCCGCACAAAGGCAGGATAACACGTGTTATTTACAAAAGTCTAAAATGGATGTTGAAATAATTAAATGGGAAGACAGGGGCCAGCCTGACGCTCCCATCCCTCTCCCTTACGTGGAAAGCGCTGAACCCAGATGCCCAACTGTGGAAGATATTCTTCCAGCAGCAGCATCTGCCTCCTTGGCAGGCACTTCAGGCAAGTTGTCTGGGGAGCTCTGCAGTTGCCTCTTGGTTTATCACGTGGATCTGTTACTGTGGCCTATCTGGCTGCCTTGTCCAGGCAGAAGCCAGTTCCTTTTGATTCACCTTTGAATCCAAGAAACTCCATTTATTTTGCTCCGGTTTTTCCATACTGTACGTAGCACGGCAAGATATTTTCAAATGCCACCCCGGTTTTCTGCCCTTCCAGAGAGAGAATGATGATTTTCTTTCTGATTGCCTTCTCCCCTGCCCAAATTCTTCATTGTTTCTAGTAAATGTTTGCATCAATTTCACTGAAAATAAGCTCCTCGTCAAGAGTGAAACTTTTTATCTCAGACGAACCCACTAATATTAATATGTTATCTAAGAAAACCCATAGGTATTCAAGCTTTAGTTCGTTTGAAAAATAACCTTCCCCCACATTCATAGGTCTATGAACAGAGAAAAGCATTCAACCTTGGCAAACGAAACACACAGCCCCCTCAAACCTCGTGGCATGGCAGCTACGTTCTGAAGGCTTTTGCAAACTACATATGACTAAACAGACTTATTTCTACCTATTAAAGATAAAAAAAAAAAGAGAAAAAGAAAAAAGCCATGCATAGACAGAAGCCCACAGTAGCCCGCACACCAGGACACGATGACAATGTGATGACAAGTCCAGCAGCAGTACCCACAATTCTGAGGGAAAATCAGAAAATAAAGTTAAAGTATGGCATCTAGTAATACTAAGCAGGGAATGTCTGCAAACTTTTTTTTTTTTTTTTTAAAGTTAGTGGAGGAAAGATGTAGCAAAAGTTATTTTCACTTACTAAGCTACGTGTCATATCAGCAGTTTCAGGCAGGCTTGCATATTAAATCTAGGCTCAGGAGAACCCTATTTTTACACAGGAGAAGAACAGATTATATTAAGAACTGTACAAGCTTTTTGTTAAGAAAAAGAAGAAGAAGGTAAAAGTTATTTAAAATAAAAAAATAATCTCCAGAATGGAAGGAGTATACAACAAATTTCTATTTGAGAAACCTTAGAGAACCTATGGGAGACCTACAATCCAAACTGTGGAATGGGAATTTAAATTTTGCTTCAGGAAAAATGCCCGGATTCAGGAATGTGCAGAAGCATAGAAGCCCTTCACTGAAGGCACGAGAAAGACTATTTGTTGAAATTATTTCCTGTATCAAGACTTTTCTTTATATATAGGCAACTTGGGAGCAGCTCTTGCTCTTCAGCCAGGGGACAGCAGCAGGGAGAAAAGTTTAACCTTGCTCCTACAAGCTTTGGGAGCAGCTACTGGAAATGTGAGGAGGAGAAACACCCTCTTGCACCAGAAGAGCGAGTAGGTGACTGGCCAGGGACGTAAAAGATTTGGGCATCCCTGACTAGCATTTTAAGATTTACATGAAATGAATTAATCACTTCCTAGCTTGAGAAGGGCAAATATATATCGAGACATGCTCTTGCACATGTGCTTTTCTCCGTTTCAGCTATAGAAGAGTTTTAGAAAGGAGCTGGAGCAATGCCAACACTTGTCCCATCTACCATAGCTTCCCAGGGCTCATTCTGGGGGAAGGAGAAGAGTTAAACCCATTTTCTCTCAGCTAAGTACACATCGGTCTACTAAACTCTCCCCTTGTAAATTAGCGGACACAAGAAAATGTGTGCCAGGCACAAGTGTGCACAGGACAGGAGTAATAAAAGATTTGGGATTAAAGGCAAAAAAAGAAATCCAGTCTTCCAGAAGCACCTCTCTGCATTTTTATTTTATTGACTTTGGGGTGGGGGTGACCTGCTACCAAGGTTTTTGCAGTCACGCCTAGTCCTTCTTTTTGTGGAATAAGAGAGTTTGCAAAGTTCACCTCTTCCCCGAAGAATACCTTACAGCTTAGTGTTTTTAATGAGAAGAATAGGGAGTAATTAAAACCACATTTTTACCTGTGTTTCCCATTTTCACAGCCGTATTTAAAAATATAAACGCTGATTTTCATAACAGTCAGGCAAATAATTACACTTGGTACTTTTCAATGCTACCAAGCTTCAAAATGTACTGAGCTGGTGTATCAGCAAATAACAGAACGATAAAAATAATTAACATAGTTTTAATTTAAATATTTATGATATGGTTGACTCTGTGGCTGTACGGCACCATTGTGCTAGGTGCAGGACACAAATACGGATAGATAGAGCCCCTGTTTCAAAGACCTCCTATTGTTCCTCTCACATTACTCAATATCAAACGATCTCAAAATAGCTTTTCAAACATTAATTAAATCTCCTAACTTCCTTTTCAGGTCAGTAAGTTTTATTATCCTAGTTGTGTAGATGGCGAAAGTGAGGAATGAAGAGGGTAAGGCGCTTGCCCACGATGACACAGCGAACACTTCTCACTTCCACTCTCCGCTCGCTTCCCAAATCCCCCACGCCGAGCCCCCCACGCCTTTGAAGGCTCGTCCATGTGCATCCTGGTGCTGTGGGCGTACGTGTACATATGGGCAGCACATCTCGGGGAAGGCCGGTTACTGCTAAGTACTCTCCGGTTAATCAAGACCATGTGAGAGTCCTGCTTCTGGTTTGCACTCGCAGAAGTTTTAGTAAAATATCACTGGCGGAGTTAATTTATGTGATTTTGTAACCTCTTAATATTGCTTGGGGTTAGCGTTCTTTTCAACTCGAATGTTTTCTGGTGGTGAAAATTAAGAATGCTCAATTCATTACAAAAAGGCTTTTTTTCCCCCCTTCTTTTTTTTTTGTTTTGCTATTTTGGGAGATTGGGCCCTAACACATTAATATCCAGGACCAGGTCATCAAAGGGGAAATTGCAATGCTTTTCATTTTTCCGACTAAAGATATGGGATTATTCTCAGAATAAGGCTGTAAAATAAATACTAGGCTTGAAGTTTCTTAAGATATTCATTGGAACTTAAAAAAAAAAAAAAAAAAGGACTTTAATGCCAAAATGTCAGTGTTCTGTGCAAAATAATTAATATAATACAATAAGATCTATTCTACTATCGATTGAAAGGGAATTTATGCAGGTAATTCCTTAAGGCTAGCAGGAGTTTGGCATGTAAATCCCCCAGCACTTTGATGGGAAAACAGACCCTGATGATTTTCTATTTTTTTAATAAGCTATAAAACACAAGCTTTTCAGTGGCAAATATATAAAAAGAAAAAGCAAATACCTGAACCACTAGGGCAAGAGATGGCCCTGCTCTGTGAGACTCCTGAAATGACATTAGATCATTCTTCACACATTGCAGAAGATGCAACAATCATTTCAATCACCATGTTAAGACAATCAATACATTTTTTACTTCCAGAGAATGGTATTTTACATTCCAACATTTGCAGGTTATCACCTTCATACATCTATTTTGTGGTCAAGTGCATGATTAGTACTTCTGACAGGCTATTGGCCATTTTCTTATGAAGTTCTACCAAATCTTGTAAATAAAAACCAATCTGAAAAAAAAATGAAGAGCAAATCTGTGGACTGGAATGCACCCTACTTGTAATGGGAACAAAAAGCTGGCAATGAAATATAAACCTAAATCACAGCAGAATGACCTACTTTAAGGCATTTGCCAAAGAGACAGTGTTTTAGACAGCTCCTCTGAAGTAGCGTCTTTATGTCTATGCCATCTGCAGATTTATTATTGTGCTTTAGGAAAAAAAAAAAAGGAAAAAAAAAGGGAAAGAAAAAAAGGAAAGGAAAAAAAGGGAAAGAAAAAAAAAAGGAAAGGAAAAAAAAAGGGAAAGAAAAACCTACAGTATGCCTGAACAAAACTCAACTTCATCTATAGGAAAGATTCCAGTACTGTGGGCACCACACCCACACCTACTGATGTGGTCCAAGTTTTTTCTTTAGAGGCACCTAATTAAGAAACCCTGACTCATTTACATGGATACGTTTGATCTAAATTACACTCCAAACCACACCAAATTAGGAGCATCTGTGAATGCGAAGTGTTTGTTCCCAGTGACTGGTAGAATAGGGCCAGTTCTGGACAGCACATGTTCAAGTGACGAAAAATATTTCAGATGTAACATACTTCTGAGACCCACTTTTCCACTAATAATTCATAATGAGTTAAACCAGTATCTCTGCTTGAACAATTATTTCAGGCTGTGAAAAAAAAGTCGTTTTACTTTTAAAAGGAAGGGGTGGAAAAAAGGGGGTGGACAACCACCTAGTTTGGTTGTTGTTCCTGATAAAGGGCATTAACACAACCATTAGCTGCAATTTAAATCTGTGCAGTGCACACGTTATCAGATATACGTTACTCCTAAAGCCTGGACTAAAGGAAAGTATCTATGAATGATTAGTTGTTGTTCACAGATAAGGCTTTCTGCCTTGACGTATGGTCTTCCGTCACTAACCCGCTGTGCCGCCTTTCCAAAGGAGTCCAAGCAAAGAGCAGGGTCTCGCCCCGATGAGGCGGTACCCTACGCGCTGAAAAACATGAAAAATTCAAGACCACCAGATTTGAGAGCTACGCTTTCCTTTTCAGGCTGCATCGCTGCTGCAATCTGACTATTGCCTGTTTGCATCCTAGAAAGCAACTCCGTAGAAAAACGGGTCCTGAGGCAATTAGGGAACTTTTATCCCACTTTCCCATCTCCCAGCAAAAGGGAACGGGACGGGGGGGCTGCAGAAGTCACTGGTTGCTGCTTTGCTGCCTCACAGACTAAACTGACAAACTAAAAAAAAAAAAAAAAAAAAAAAGCCTTTATCTCACTCTAATTTAAGCCATAGGAGCAGCCCGAGCACTGAGGAGTGCAAATCCAAATTCCACGCTGGGTTTGCAATTCCCAGTCCGTTCGCGCAATTTGGCACAACCTTCGGATTTGGCCCATAGTGTTTGGCAGCCACCTTTTATTCTTCCCATCTTTTATACTTTGTGAATAGTCTAAGTTACATAATACCAGTGACAATTTGTTTATGGCAAGCATTAGAGTCACTGTTTTATGATTACATTCAAACTTTAAGCCACATTTTGACATCTAAGGATCATCTTGCATGCTCGTATATTACATACAATGAAGGTTTGTGTTCCAGTGGGGGGGCGGGGGGGGGGGAGGAAGAACTTTATAAATAACATGACTCCTTTTGTCTGAAGAGATTTTAATACATTTGTCTGATCTACTGTTTTTGCAGTAGCTAGAATATAATTTGAATATATTAATATTTTCAGCAACTGTGCTCAGGGAGCCCAGTTAATAACTTATGCATGGATATATAGATACACTTCAGACAGAGGTAATGTTTTTAGCCCTTATGTTGGTAATACTTAGAAACACACAATGAAAGAGCCTGTTCTTTCCTCCTCTTTGTTGTGGGCATGCATTGTGATGGTATGGAGCCAGTGTTCTTTCTGTTGTCTACACAGCCTGGATTCAATAAGCAGTTATATATGCATATTATGACAATGTGGTCAAGGAAACCAGATTTTTTTACTATACCTTCATGTGCCTGTACAGTATAAAATCTGGTATTTATTTTTCTTGTCCTCATTCAATATGTTAACAAAATCATAATTTGATACAGGTTATGTTCACTTTATAATTAAAATTAGAGTTAGATGAAAATACAGCAAGATGTTGCTGAATGGAAAATATTTATCTTTTCGTACATTACGCATTATGGTGCAATGTAAAATCATAAATCTGTGGAGCAGCTAACTCCAGCCAAGTGTACGACAACTTGCCTCCTCCCCGGTCCACAAGATGCAACTGGTTACCTCCTCTAAGCCGCGGGTTTCTGCACCCATCTCAGCCCCACCGTTAGACGGCGTTGCCACATCCTCTCCAGAGCTTTGCTGTGGTCTTCTGAAAGAAGACCTCTCGCCATGCAGATCAGCCAAGAAAAGGGAATTCAGAAAAGTTCTGTATTTTTTACAGATCCCACCAACCTGTCTCCTAGCGCCTTCATGGACAAAGTGCAAACCTTTCGCACCATGTTCTCTGTGTCAGCACTAGAGTCAGCCTCGCCAAACCACCCCAGGGTAGCGCTTCATCTGCCTTGAAACTCTTCCCACTGCCCAGATCATCGCCATCCACATTGCCAAGTCCAGGCCTTCACCAAAAGCTATCAGCAATCTTGGATGTCCCAGTAGAGTATAGCATAGGGGACAACCCTATAGCATATGGAAGCTTTCCAGTAAGTAAAATCAGTTTGCCCCTATTCAAACTTTCAGTCCAGAGAGGGTTTTCCATAGGGCCGCGGCAGCAGTAGTAGCAGGCAACTTAAGAGCACCTCCTAGGAGAACCCAGATATGCTTCCATATCTGGATGACTGTCTCATCAAAAGTGTCATCAAAAGCAGGAGTTTTCCATTCCTTCAGAGCATCTACCGCATGGAAGTCATTGCAGCTGCTACGGACTCAGTGTCGGCCCTGAGATTTCTATCTTGGGGCAAATTTTGGATCTTGAATATGGTTTGAATCTCACCTGACTGCTATGGTGAGGAACTGCTTAACCTTTTTGGGTTACATACTAACAGGTTCCCATTACTCTTCATATTAGATTACGTCTATACAGCTTCATATTCAGAACCTACAATATTTGCTTCCTAAAGAGGCACTTTCTCAGCTTGTAAATCCATTTACAACCATTCACTTAAGGTTAGATATTTTCTGCCGCAGGGGAAGATCCATGCAGCACCTACAAAAAAGTGTCCTGAATTTAGTCTTATCTGAGTGCCAGGCAGCGCAGTGTCAGTGGTCTTCTGGAGCTCAAGGCAATGAAAAAAGAAAATCACATGCAAGGCATTTAAGCTTCATCTCCAAGAACAGCATGCCTACGCATGGCGTCAATAAGCAAGGCCATACAGGGACAGACCCATTTGGCAGGCGGGCACTATCAGAAATGCTTCTTTGCAACCCTATTAGGTGCATTGGGGCATTTTACTCGGTTAAGCTATGACTGAGATATTTGGTGCCCTGGAAGATTCTTACTGAATGAACTGTCCCAAGACTGATGAGTATGCCTTGATATCAACAGCAAGATTTTAGCTGTTGTTCCTAAATCCTTCAATGTCTGTCAAACGTGATTTCGGTTAGGAGGTCTAAGTGAGTCGTGTATGTTTTCTCAGCAGCTTTTCTAACTGTGGATTTTGATCGGGGTCAGACAGAAGCAGATATTGGCAGGTCTGGTCACTTGAAGCTTCAAAGATGAAAGAAACACAACTACTGAGAGAGGTAGGGCTGCCTGTATAGAGAATAAAGACTTTTGTAAAGTGTCTAAGGCAGTTAGACCACAGTCATCTGAGACCAGTACATGTGTGAATGGGTATTTGACTTAAAAAGGAACTAACGAGAAAATTCAAAGCTAGTTTGAAGCTGGGAAATATTGCAGAACTTGCAGTACTATAAAGGGTGCATCTTAGAAAGACACAATACACGGAAAATCCTCCACTCCAGGCAGTTTGTGCATTTAGTGCAATGGACTATACACGTGCACAAAAAATAAGCATCAAGCTAAGGTGAGTGGACAAGACAGACAAAGTGTAAGTAGAAAAGACAATGCTGACATAGTAAATTCATTGCTCAAGGGCAAGTAAAATGTAAATAAGTTTAAAGAAATCAAAGACTCATGGCACATACTCACTAGTGCATTTAAGAGATACATTCATCCTACTGATGTTCAATATCAGGGCTGAAACAATCGTGATGCTGGGAGGCATGTTAAAGCATCTTTCAAATCTGATACAAATGCAGTGCATATATATTGCAATAGTAGCTTGTGGAGAGCTCAGAACTGAACCTGAAAGAGTAAGAATCCTGGTTGAGGTCAGATCCCATATAAAATCATCTCTGTTGGGCAGACCACTGCAAACAGACTTTCATTTTAAACAAGATGGTGATAATATAGGTTAAAAAAAAAATGGAGAATTTATATTGGGGATGATTAATAGGCCAATATTAAAAAAGAATTCATGATTTAAAAAGACTTGAAACAAAACAATTTATGAAGTAATTACATATATAGGAGCTCACAGAAAGGGAAAACTTTGGTGAGAGTTTGTTCTCTGACTTTCATGGAATTCTTTGCACAGTCTCTGATTTCAGCATCCAAAATTACGGGTTGTCTTACAACACTGAATAAATTACTCGTGACGCTGGACAGAAGCAACGTGTTGCTAGCAAAACTAAGTTTTTCACGAGAAGCTGTAGAGTCACCAGCAAAGATGCATTTCTGAGCAGGTTGTCTACAGTTCAGCATCCCGGGTTGAAATTCCAGCCAATGGCCACTTTGGGGCTTTAAGTCAGAAAGTAAACCTGTCATATCCAGGGCTGAGTTATTTGCTGTCAGCTGGATTACCGTAGCACAAAAGGGCTATAATTGAATGCTGCAAGAGGTTATAGATTGAACATAGTCAAAAGCAGTAATTCCACTTAGTAAAAGTAGATATCATCCAAAATGAGAAAAGTTAAGCTTATATAAGGTGAAATTCTGACTCCATTCCAGCTCCGAGTCACCGGGATTTTTGTCAGTGACTTTAACAGTAATCAAAATTTCAGTCACTGTCGAGAGAGATGCTGCAAAGGGTGTGATGAAGTGAAAGTTAAAATAACGGTTAACCTGGGGCTTCCAAAATACATTTTCTGAGCACAGACTGCTGTCTAACTCAGTGTTTTCCTGTCGTAGCAATGCAGACAACCCTTCTGGGGACCAAGGGGATAAAACTGTGCTAGTGGAGTACATCTAGGATGTGCAATAAGAATTACCCCGCTGTAACCGTTGAAGTTCCCATTGTTCATCATCCTGCGGGCCATGGTGGAACTGGACGACTTAAGCGTAGCGGGGTATGGTTTGTAAGAAGCGATTTCAGAAAGCTGTGACATCGCTGAGTATCAGTGCCGGTGCTGACACCCTTCCACCTGGGACGCTCTGTCGAAAGATGGGTAGAGATTGCGGGAAGAAAGAGCATAGTAGCAGCTGGCAGACACGCTAAGTTTACTGGGAAGTGGAGGATTATATTATAATACTGAGTCTCATCATCTTTCTATTTTTCTTACCAGTAAATCTGAACCAAAAAATGCAATTTATGTGCACCTGTGAACAAGGCTCCGTAGGGTCTCCTGTGTACTTTCCACATACCCTCTGCTTCGGGTGTGTTGTAGAAGGGTGGCTGGCTTCTTTTGCTGACTTAAAAACCAGCTGGGTTACCAGCAGAACTGGTGGCTCTGCTTTTTTGCCACATAATTTTTGTTTGTCCGTCACTAAGCATGCCAAAGCCTTGGTGTGCCCATCAGAAAACAATGCTGTTAATAACATTAATCCACCTTTATTAAGAGCCTTTAGCGTTATGGAGGAGTACCAAATATTATTAAGACAAAGACAAGAGGATAATAGGGAAATGTGTTTTTTCCCTTGCTGACCTAGTTTCTAACCTCACTTTAAAAATCTTCCATTGATTTTAATTATGCTTAATCTAAAGCTAAGCTCGCAAATCTAGCAAACTTAAGGACTGCTTTTAAGTGAATTTTCTCGCCTGTCAGAGCTCCTCAAGCTTTCTACGCTACGGTTAGAAGTTTATTTCCAGCCCAGACACGAAGTTGAGACAGCTTTCTGCCCGTAGGAAACAGCCAGCACCGCTACTGTACGGCGCGTGAGTTCAAACGCTACCTTGCTCCAGCCGAGGCTGTGTACAGCGTTCTTCCCAGAACAATTGCAGTCCTTTTCTCATCAGCGATAGCCAGAGGCAGTAATAAGGGTGAAGGATATCTATCATGAAAAGTCCAGTGTCAATGTGTTCCCCCAATTTATTTACTGACCTTCAATGCAACAGCCATACTCCTGACCCTCATGAGATGAAGCCTAAGGGGAAATGGCACTGAGCACCAATTCCATATCCTGTTGTTCTGTGGTCTAAATTAAGTGCTAATTAATTACCACTGGCATCTTTGGCATTGCCTGTCAAATTGGATTTAGGATATCCTTTCGCTGTTTAAACAAATAGCCCTACATCTAAAGCTAAAATCCCAAGTGTTAGTGTTTTCTTTACTTTTAAATTTTTATTTGAAAATTCAGCAAGTATGCCCGTGGATTTTGCAGGTAGAATTCAAATAAAAGAAACAGGAATTGATATTGTCAATTTTGATTAATAGTCCCTCATTAATAAACATCCTGTTATTCAGTTTCCACCTGCAGTTGCTGATGTTGCCTGGAATCAATTAACTCATATAATTTGATTTATTTTACAAAGACATTTTTGGATGTGCTGTGCTGATGATAAAGGTTCTATATTTACAATTCTTGATTTAAGGGAGATTGTTACTAACTGCTTTTTTTTTTTTAATGTTACAAGGAAATGTAGCTTCAGGCATTCTTGAACAAAAATATTTAAGCAATTTAAAAAGTTAAAGCTTTATTCATGTCAAACTCTCTGTTGCCTTCTGAGCCACGCAGACCACAAAAGCGCACAGATCCAGGACCTCTGACAGGTTGGTCTTTACAATAAGCTAGCTGTTCCGCAGAAAAAAAAAAAATCAGAAATAGAATTTTTAAAAAAATAATAAAATCAATCACAACAAAAGGTACACCACCAGCCAAAAATACAGTTAAGGCCTCTATGTGTTATATCTCTGTCTGAACATATATTATTCTATGCAGTCTCACACTGCCTTTATCACTCTACTATCCAAACACCTCTAAGAAGTGCATTAGCATCTGCCTAACATCTGTCACGGGTGGTTTTGTTCTCTCCTATCCTCTCCCCAAGGAACGGCTCGTGCCTGCAGTGGTAGCGTGGCTTTTGAAGAGGGGTTCGCTGTTGTATGAGATATATATCCTGCTACAGGGCTGTTAGAGAAGGCAAAAATGAATGCCTTGTGCACAGAGCTGCAGCCAGAGGAGGCCGAGATGTTCCATAAGGATGTTCGTGGCCTTCAGCTGGCTCCTACCAAGTGGCTTACCCCGAACAGAAAAACTTCAGGCTCAATAGCAACTCGCACTGTGAAAACATGGACCAGTTCTCCTCCTCCCTCCGGTCTTAGGAGCGTTAGTCAGAACCCGTTTGCATTCACGCACAAAAAAATTGAAAACCAAGCCAAACTGTGAGGACAGAGTGCCGGTTGTCAGTAAATGGAAGAACTTAGCCGGTCACCCAGTTGGGTCAGTTTTCCAAAAGGCAGACCTGGAACTTGTGCAGTAATGGGGAAGATTCTGTGGAATGATTTTGATTGCGTTTCTTTAACGCGACGTGGTGTTGGGGAAGTGGGACCTGAGGCTCTGCCCACACCATGGTCTCCAGTAGGGCCACCATAGCGTGGAGGTGAACCCCTGCCCTGGCTGTCCACGCCACGCCGGGCACCCTCTGCCTTTGGAGCTTTTCTAGCACAGGAGCTGGCCAGAAAAGAGAAATGATCCCAAGGCTGAGCTGCAGGTACCACGTCACCCTGCTCTCTCCACATAGCCACAGCGGAGGGCGGAGGCAGGAGCACAGGAGAAGGACTTCTCCAAAGCACATTCCTGAACGAAGCCCGTGTAGAGGCCCGAGTCCCTTTAGATGTCGAAATGTGCTTTTACCTCTTGGCCTCAGTCACCCATAAAATTCAGACTTTTTCTACAAGACAGGGACTATGCGAGGTGCGTGCAAAGGCAAGAGCACACGCGCTCTTTGGAAAGGACGTCATACAGGTAGCAAAGTTTACCCGATGGTGAGAAGATTTGATTTTGAACCGTTCTCTCATTAAACCAGGCTAAGCCAGAATAAATGCCTTTCCACAGCTTTTCAGAGTCTATTCAGCCAACTGTGAACTGATGTTCGGAGTTAGTTTAGTTATTATTTTCATTCAGGGCTAGACTCCAAGGCAGTTCATCCAGGGAAGGGCTCGTGCTGTGAGATATGCAGGGGATCCCCTGAGGAAGCCCATTCTCCACCGGGTCCCTGTCAGCTGTCCAGGTACTATATATAGCCATCCAACGGTCAGATTTAAAGGCTAGTTTGCAGAAGAAGACAGCGTCGAGTGCTTGTTCTTGCGTCCCAGAGCAACTGAAGAGAAGGGATTTTTCCCAAAGAGCTGTAATATGAACCCACAGCTGCAGAGCACAGGAAGCCTATGGAGTTTCTGTAGGCCAGGAGCCATGGAGGCTATTTTCAGCAAAAGCAAGCTCTTAAGTATGTCTGAACTATTTCTGACCCCTCTCGTAATGTATCATACGCCATGACCTGGTTTCTCTATTACCAGTCTTGGATAGCTATTGTTTCGAATTCAACCTATGGAGCAAAGAGGAATTTAAAATACCTTCCTATTTTACACGGGCGAAAGAAAGTAGCTTAAAACTGTCCTAGTCCCCTGTGATCCCTGAACTGTGTACATTTGTCGCAGAAGAAACCACATGGCACATTTTGAAAAGGACATACGTAGCGTTTTGGAGCTCCCCTATAAGCATAAACCTCAGGTCGTAGCTACACAAGTGCAAAGCTCCCCCCTCCCAACACGGTATACAGATTTCACAAACAACAAGCTGAGGATTCAACTGATAATGTTTGCATTTGCTTAGCTTCATCAGCTGGTGAATACCACTGTAATGCAACTGAGCAAATCATCCATAAAGCCAGTACATAAATAATAATGAGGTTTAGTTTGCATTCATAAAATATCAAGAATCCCAATTTATTACTAAATTTTAAATTTATCTATGTTGCAGTGCAATGAATTGAACAGTTTACACAAATAGAGCTTATGGCATCAGGGGCTCACTTACCACCGATTATTTCCCTAAGTCTCTCAAGATGGGGTTAAGTAGCCCTGCGCTCTTCCTCCACGGCGGGTTTATTTTGCTGTCTGTCCCGAGCTGGTATATCCAGCTGGATACGGATATCTCCGCAAGGCTTTGACCTGTTACAGAAGGACACCTATTATTGTTTTTGTGTTTGAAGAGGACTCTCAAAGCTGTAGTTCAGTCATCTTTTTAGTACCAAAAGCCACTTAAGTTCTTCCTGAAGAACAGCTACTATAGCGGACCTGAAATAAGTTTACAACACAAAGTGACATTGCAGTAATACGCTGTTTCTCAGGAAAGCATGTAGCAGGCCTTAAATGGAAAGGGAATACATTGAGAGGAAACCTGATAGTTTATCTGTGCATCATTTTGTATTTGTGCTTCCTTCCTAACACTGAAAACCTGTCTGCAAAAGCCCTGCCAAAATGTGCTTATACACACACAGACATTATCACTTCGTAGGATGGTACGTTTTATTATCAGGTTATTTTCCAGTACATTTGGCACAGTTAAGGTAAGTATATTAACTTTACTTCCAAATAAAGAAAACAAAGTTGTACTGAATGTCTCAGCCATTGTCAATGAGTTAAGCACTGACAGGAGGTCCAAGTAATCAACCCTGTCTACTGCGCCGAGCTTTCCCCTGGGACACCTCTCCAGATCATACAATGTATCTGACTGGCATGGATGTAGAATTGCTTTCAATAAAGATTTTATTTCAAGGTTGGATGATTCCTTCCCAAATGTCTTGTCACTAAAGCAAAGTATGTAATACCTGTTATTTTTTTAACTCCTGTGAACCAGCATTTGGGAAGGAGAGGAGCATAAAATGTTGAGCTAGAAACTGTTCATCATGAGTCAAATTGTAACACATTCAAATTGATTGGGAGATCTGCGATAGGAAAAGTCAGAAAACTGCTGCACAAACACTGGCCTGTAACAGTGCAGTGAAAAGGCCTGTTAACGGCGTTATAGCTGAGGTGAGTTGAAGGCAGCCGAGCCATTCCCAGGGCCGAGTCCTTAAGCTAAAACATTACGTTTGCGTATACCTAAGTATATATAGGAAACAGATATTAGCTAATTTGAGGGTAATTATTGCTAAAGTGAATCCATGGGATGCGCAGACTTTGACGCGTTAAGGCAGTTCATAGGAACTTACATATCAAACCAAGCCCCGTGGTCCGTCGGGATGAGCGGCTCTGGCCGTGACAGTGGTCGCTATCACAGTTCAACAAAACCTGCCCAAAGGGGCTGTCATGGAATAATCAAATTAGAGAGGAGTCGGTTCCTAATTCTGGAAGTTTGGTTGTTATACCAAGAGGACAGATGTCACAAATATGTCATTTTTACTCCTTTCTGGGGAGTTTTCTTTATTCCCATACATCTTTAATCTTTCTTGACCTCTGTTTAGATCTTGGTTTCTGTCTCTAATGCAGTGACTTCCCTAGTTAAATAAAATATTGTGCATAATGCTGGTGGACAGGATTCTGATAAGATCAACACCTACTTTAATCCCCCGGTCCTCTGCTGAATTCAGGGGATGGCATTTCCTACACTTGCCGTTCTGGCCCCTAGTATTTTACGAGGTGACCCATTCTTACTCTTCTGATCCCCTCATTTTGTAATGTGTTGCTCTTCAGTCATAGTCTATATTATCAGTTCATGGAAGAGCAGCAGGATCGTCTTATTGAAAAGTTACCCTTAGATAGCATTTAAAACAGTAAAAGAGTACTAGGCATGGCTAAACCCAGTTCTGCTAAGGGTAGAAATGCCCCTGACGTTAAGCAAACTTAAATCCTTATAGGCTGGAAAAGGCTAAGAAAGCAAGACTGAGCAGTTCCCAGTGAAGCTAGCAGAGGACAGCTTTACCCTCAAACACTCTCCAGCTTACAGTAAAACAGTGCCCTTTCCAACGGGGTTTTCCTCCCTAAGTACACTGACTTGTTTCTCTAACTTTTACGTACAGTAGGAACATTAAAATGTTGAGGAATCACTCACTGTTGAAACACTTTCCCCTCCTCAGCAGTTATTACAGAGTAAAAATGGATGAAGAACATTTCCTAACGTCTAGTGTGTTTGAAGTAATAATCCAGTGTGCTTTCTAAATGTCAAAATTAATAATGATTTTATTTAGACAGTTTGAAAAGTGTAGGTTTAATGGAACTAGAGCGCCAAACTCACCATACAATGACCCTCTTAGCTGTAGAGTTGCCCTGCTCTCAGTCACACGCTTTCCAGCTTACGGTTGCCTTGGCAACAGCCAAAGCATAAATTCCGAGTATTTTTGCCTATATATATGCCATTGACACCAGAGCCCTCCTATCAGACACTTCTGCTGGTTTAATACATCATTAATTTCATTACTATTAATAATGAGACCTGTATTTTCTGCATATTGCCTGACTTGCAGTCTTAAAGGACTGAAGCCATTCTTGAAGCTCACTTATTTAGAGAGGGGGGAATCTTGCACAGCATAATGCCCAACAATTTCTTGATATGGTTCCAACATCTGTGGCATCGGATTATAGAATGTTTCTAAAATAATCTCAAATTGATGGATCATTGCTCCTTTCATTTGGGCTTGACAAGAAGTAGCTCTGGCATTTCCTTTCGCTTTTTATGTTGTAAATGGTGTATCACTCTTTCTGCTCTTTCTCTAGCCAAAAAACCAAATCTTGCCCATTTTTTAGGGCTTTTCTCTTTTAACAACTCAATTTCACTTAGAAGCTACAGTAATAGCTTTAAGTGTGTATATTTTGGTTTGGTTTGCTTTGACTTTTTCTTTTGTGGACAGATGAAAAAAATATTATAGAATTTCATTGGTAAATAGTTGTAATTTAAAAAGGCATAAGGTTCTAAACTTATAATTATTTTATTCAGGCTGGACTGAATTCCTTCCTTCTTCCCCTCCAGTAGCTGTATTTTGCCACAGATTATTTAACTACTCAGACTTTCCATGTTTCCAAGTTTTCTTGGTTTATAGTTTTTTGTTACTGTGGTCATCAAAACAAGTATGACTGTATGAACAGATAGAAAATATCGAGAATTTTCAAGCGATTTTCTCAATACAAGAATTATTATTCCAGCGTTAAGCTTAGGGGCCCCAACTATACGCAGATGTTCTTAGTGCTGCTTTCCATACCGATGAACCACAGCAGATAGCTGGTTCGTCTCCATCGCCAACGCACACCGTGCCCATCGTCCCTTGCGACTGCAGACCATGTGCTGGCCATGCCTGGAGTCAAACAGGACTTCACAACCAGGCACAGCTCAGCCTACAGATAACGGAATTCAGTCCCCTCCTCTCCCTGCAGTAAATTGCGCTCTGCCACCACTGTTCTTCACCCTGACTTTGCCCATCCCTGGTCCACCGCCGCCTCCTCCCTGCAAGGTGTTTCTCCTCCACCTTCACCAATGCTGTCCGTCAGCAACACCACCTCACTGCAAACCCATGGCTGATGCTAATTCATGATCTCTAAAATCACACAAGATACAACCGCTGAATATGTTTCCCCCCCTGGTGAACTAGTATCTCTACCCATGCTGATGTCATTGGCAAATATTTCACAAGGTTTCCAACTTCTAGCAAGTAAGAAGCTCAACAGAAATCAAGTCTTTCGCACAGGGAGACCCCAAGCTTGATGTATGTGCTTCTGCATAAGTGGCATTAAGCAAAACAACCTCATCATCCCTGTAACAAACATTTTTAATTTTGATAAAGATGTGTGACATCCGTCAGAAGCCCACACAGTCATCTGGCAACAAAATTACTAACTTTTGAGACTTTCTGAACACCTAAGAGAAGAGATGATATGTTAATATTACTGCAGAGGAAAGAGATTTTATTTTTTTAATTTATAATAAAGATGTTATATTTTAAGAAATTAATAGTTAAGCCAATCTGATTAGTGCCATATGGAGAGTGTTTTGTGCAATGGACACCACAGTTACAAGCATGAGGCAGAACTAAGTAATGCTTCCTATTTATATATGAGGAAAAAACACAAGCGTTGATGTTCAAGGAATGTGGTAAACGACAAGATTGGCAGAAATCCACAAGACCATGCTCTCTGCTGTGTGACCCACCTACTAACATGAAAGAAACCTTTTTTTTAAATGACTGAAGACAATATGTCTCATGAAGTTTCTTTCACTTATAGGGCAGCTTGCTGTAAATTCAGAAACAGGTATGGAAAAACAGAGAAAGCTCTGATGATTTTTAAACTGCTGTCTGAATTTTAAAAGGGTAAATGAGTGACAATGAGAGAGGGAGAGGAAAAGTAGAACTTGGCTTCAACAGTCCACTTGGAATATTTAAGTTAAAACTAACAGGTTAAGGAAGCATCCATAAATTCAAACATTTACATATTAAAGTTACATTTAGTTTGCATTCCTTGGTAGAGCTGTGCAATTTATTTATAAAATATGTATCTTCATTTACTAGTCTTTCCAACCTAGGATATATTATGTATTCTGGAGGTTGAGAGAAATGGATTTCTACTTAGTTCGTACTCACCGCTGCAGAGATTTATGCGAAACTGCCTACCTAAACTCCATCCATTAAAACTATATTGTTCTTAGGCCAGACTTCTCCATCCTTAATGTCATTTCCACAAGAATATTAAGTCTTAATACAGACATAAGATCAACTTTTAATAATAATAGTCCTCCTCTTGTAATTTTGTGGGTAATAAAGATATCAAAGGTTATAATCCTTACCATTATTTTCTAAGTCATCTCATTAAGGTATGTGGTCTCAGTGTCTTTCAAGAAACTTTGTGTCAGGGTAAGGCATGCAAAAGTCTTTAGTTATATAAATTTCACAATCCATTTCAGACCATACTAACTTTATTGGATTTAAATTAGCAGAAGGAATGTGTTTCATATGAGCTCTATATTAAGGGGCTTTTTTTGTTTTCCCAACTCTTTCAGTGCTGGTCTCGGACCATGTTAAGAGAAGCAGGGAAGCTTCTTCCTGGAGCCACCCAAAGCGTTGACACTAAAAGTGCTCCACTCCCTTAGCGTTAAGAGCAATCCCTATTTTTGGTATCTAAACGTATGAGAAATTATTGCCTTACAGCACACACACTAGCGAATGCTCGCTCACCAGAAAGCAGCAAATTGTGCCTTCGTATAAGAGCACTGTAATTGGGGCTCTCGACCTCCACCCTGCACACATCTTGCTGCCTAGGGCTGACTCTCCTTTCCCAGTTTGTCAGGTTGGTAGAAGTTGTCTCTTCCCTCCCTCTTTTCTTTCTTTTTGATAACTTAACCAACCGTCCCTCCCTGTTAGGAGAATCAGTAAAAAAGCGCCTCTATGTACTTCAAAAGCAACAGCGACTCCTTTGACATCTCTCTTTTTTAACCAATTCTTTTCTTTCGTCAACAGGATAGCAGCCAAGGAATCCGTGAATCTTATGTCAACACAAAGCTTAGGAATTGTGTTTGGACCAACACTCCTTAGACCTGAAAAGGAGACAGGGAACATGGCAGTCCACATGCTGTACCAAAATCAGATAGTTGAACTTATGTTGAGTGAGTACAGCAAGATCTTCGGCTCTGAGGAAGACTGACAGACAGGGCCTGTTATTGAAAACGTTCACATCTGTCTTGATGTCTAATATTTTTACATTTCTGTAAACATATTTCTGAAATATTTCTTCTTCTTTCAAGTGACAGATGCCTCATTTTGTGAAAACTTAATGATGATTTTGTGTTTAATTTTCAAACATTGGAATAAAAAATATTGTCAACATTTGCCTATATGTATTCTGCATTAACCCTTTGAGAGTTTCATTATGCTAGCACTCCAAGTGTCACTTTTTTTTGCAAGCTGAGCATACAGCATATGGCCAAAGACCATAGAAAATGCTGTTTACCAACATATGCAACGGCACAGAAAGACAAATAATAATTGAGGAGATTTGTGGAAAATGGATTCAAATATGTATATTAAAAGCAGCGAATTAAAGCAGTGATACCAGATCATTTGTAGCTGATCTGAGCTAACCTTTCTCTTTGATATATATTGAAAGTTAAAGACATGATGAATAATCAATTCGCCTACCCCAAGAGTTCAAAAAAAGATTTCATTCAATACTTTTAAACAAGTAATAATAATAATAAAAACCCCTAAAACCAGAATGTCACTATTTGCATAACAGTGCCTAAAAAAAATTTAAAAATTAAATTGGAACTTTGGCATTTTTACCTAAATGCAGAACATGAAATGAAGACATTGCATGACTGCTCATTTTAATGTAACATCCATTTTGATTCTTCATCACACTGTACATCTGCCCGCTTTCCCCAGCTATCTCATGTTCTGTAGCATTTGTATTGTGCTCCTGAGGATGCTTTATTGGTGAACTACATTAAATTCATCTAGAAAGAACTTTAAAAAAAAGCCTTTTCATATGCCCTTAGGATTACTTGGCTAGACTTGAATCAATTTATGCATTTGATGGTTAGTTTCAGTTGTCATGGATAAACAAAAGGGTAACTGTCTAGAATATATCAAATATTGTTTCATTTTGAAATGTATGTTTCCAGCTATACACATCTCCTACCCTGTTTTGTAAAAGTATTCTGCTGATAAAATGTAGACTTATGTTTGACAGCTTTTTAATCAAGTTCAAAGAGAATAAATAAAACTAATCCAGTGTGGTAAAGAGTCTGTCTGGTTATCGATTTGTTCATAAAATGAAAAATAAACCATGTAAATAAGATGTGTGAAACACAGATCTAGAAGCAAATATTTAAAGCAATTAAAGACCCCAAAACATAGGATTAATGCATAGGTCTGCTGTGCACGAGAGATATGTCTTCAATATCACCTCAGTAGATCATGGATTACTTCAGTTTTTACTCAGCATCATTTTGTAAAATACTATGTTATTCAGGAAAGGTTGCTCCTCAGAGCTGTCATTTATGGGAACAAATATATAATGAGGCCTGATCGTTAACTAAGACCAGGCTCTTTCATCAGGTACTAACACAGGCAGAAAATAACACCACGAAAACATAAAAATTGGCCCCGAGATGTTTTCTGCCTTCATACATGTCTGAAAAATCAAGCAAAACAGGAGGTAATGACCAGTAATTAAAATCAAAAAAAAACAAACCAAAAAAAAAAAATCTTCCCCCGTATCACAAATATTCAACATAATCATTTCTGAACAAAACTATAATGTTCTGGAGAACCCAAATTCACTTTACTTTCAAGAAAATATTTTTCATGTTAATGTCAAGCCATGAGTACTTAAACAGTAATGCTTTTCAACATCATCGTCTTTAGACTCTTTTAATAGCAACAAACCAGGCGCTGTTTATAGCCTGTGGAAATGACTGGAAGAAAGATAGTCAGAAGTTCAGTCTATTCCTTAATAAAGACCATTCACATTATGGCCCCATGGGTGCTCACAATCATGCTATTGAAGTAATTTCTGCTATTACTGGAAATGAAAAGTTCACTTGTTACTTGGATCCTGTTGCACTCAGAAGAAAAGACTCTTAATTAATTAATTAATCTTCCTTTAAGCTTTCTTTGGAGCATGGAGACTCCTCTTCTCTAGGTTTTGTAAGCAAGACAAGGCTTATAAAATGAACCCATATCTTTCTTAAGATCAACTGGTTTGGGGTGGGGGGCCAGGGGGGAATCAAGCAACCTTTTGGACACATAAGCCTTTCTTTGGTTTTGAAGAGTTCCTTACATGTACGCTGTACAAATGTGCTGACTTTTATATTAAATGCTTTGTTAAAGATAGAAGCCTGATACGTGGGGAGCCAATTCTAGGAGGACACAAGTGCATCTCGTCAGAAAAGCGTATACATCTGGGGTGTATACAGATGTCTAACCTTTCTGGTCCCAACAACAGAAAGGAATAACCATGCCTTGCTACTAAGTTGCTCCCTTCCCCAAGAGACCAGTCTTCTCCCTGTCTCCTTTAATATCTACATCAATTCAGTAGGAAAAATTACTGACTCAAGGGTTAGTCGAAGAGCCAGCCCCACAGCTCCTGCCGTCACACCCTCGGGGCAGAAAGCAGCCAGACAAAAGATGGTAAGAGTGAAAAAAAAAAAAAAAAAAAGAAAAATATTTGCAAGCCTCAACAGCAGTGGGGTTTCTTTTTTCCTCCTGCTCAGGTAGTTTGCTCTTTGTTAACCGAGCTCACAGCCCAGGGCTCCGACAGACTCTCTTTTGTTGCTGGACGCATACATTTCTAAATCCCAAGAGTGTCTAAGTTTGGCCTCCATCCAGCATGAGCAATTCACTGGGCCTATATGACCACCACATTGCTCCTCCAATTGTTACTTGTAAGAATATTCACTATGACTTGGTAGAAGTTTTTCTCAACCTTTGCTAAATTTTTAGTGAGTCAAAATTAGACTGACAGAAGACCTTTTTTTTCAGGAGCTAGCTTCAGTTTAAGACCACAGATATTTTAAGCAAAGAACTATTGCTATTAATGGTAAGTGATCAGAAAAATGAAGGCTGAGAATGCAGCAGAGACAAATATATCCAAGAATCAGTGGTTAACTGCATCTTCTCCCTGTACAGAGAATCTTCTACTCAAACTCATGTGAAAAGACAGCTGTCCTAGTAACTGGGATTACTATAGTAAAAGGAGACATCAAAAAGAGACCTGTAATGGAACTGAAAAGAGCATTTCCAGCTAGAAATATTTCTCATTAAAATAAAAACTCAATTTATTGAATCTTAAACTATTGCAAGAAAAATGGTCAGTTTTTAACTCAGCAAATTCAACTGCAAAATAGAATTTCTGAGCCAAAAATCAGACAGACTGACTTGCTGAGCTACATCTAAAAGAAGACATGTAAACTGCCCTGAACAAATCTTCATCCCTTTTTTCATTTACGTATATACACATATATATATTAAGAGCAACATGCATTTTAATAGTTCTTTAATTCTCTGCTAGGACAGCTGCACTGCAGGTAACACTCAGCCTGTTTTTGTAAGCACCCCATGTTTCAACAGAGGCAAAGACTGCCATTCAGCCCAAGGCACTCAAGAAGTTCAGCTAATCAATTACTACATAGTATATAGACCATGGGCAGAGTTTGGAAGAAAGCTGGAAAGTAAGTTGGGACCACAATCACCACTGTAATCAGGCAGTGTATAGATTTTACATGGCTAATTCTCGGAAGAGGCTGAAAGACAAGCCTCGGGGAATGCACATATTATCACGGCACAGCAGGTTCCCCTGCCTTGCATTCCGGCTTCAGAAAGGAAACATGGAGCATAAGGAAGCTGAGCATAATCATGGATGCAGGCCTCAATCACAAGTCCTGATTTTTGTAGGATGCATAAATGGGGCTCAGGGCAATGCTTGTTTTGCAGAACATAGGAACCTTCCCTAGCACTCACTTTGGATTAAAAAAAAAAAAAACAAACCCAAAAACCCCACGTTCCCTAAGGACCAAGGGCAACACGCGAGAAAAATCTCCAGCCAATGGCCTGCTGAGGTCAGGCCATACCCAAACCCTTCACTGCTCAAGTGCGACAGCCCTTGTTGGTCAGTAGGCTTCACCGAGGGAACGCTTGCAGGATGCTACTAAAGCAGCAATCTCATCCCTGTGCCAATTCACCATGTGTTATCGCAGCAGATGAATACACTTTACCATTGCTTATATACTGCATGCTATTTTTACACTCAGCAATTGCGTACTTCCAAACATACCTGAAATACTAGGAGAATTAATGCCTGTTTTTCCTTATAGATCCTTGCTACAAAGATCTGGTTGCACACTGCATACAAAACATGAGCCCTCGCTTTGGTATATATTTTGTGTGAAAAACTGAAGTTAAAAAGACTTGCACTCTAAACTCAAGATTTGAGAATTGGGGATGCAATACCACTGCTCATCGGCGGTGTGAGAAACTGAGGCACAGAGCCAGTTGCGTCAAAAGAGAACATTGCATTTTAGGGCTCATTTTATTCAGCCTCTTTTTTTTTTTTTTTTTTTTAGAGAAACTTTATATTCTACCCCCTTGCTTCCTCTGAATTCACCCATATAATCTGGTATTTGGCTTGTTGCAGGCACTCAACCCTGCTCATCCCTGCAACCCAAGGGCAGGGTAACCTCAGAGGAAACAGGAACAGGTAGAAATTTGCCTTCCAAACTCTTAACCGTGGTGAAGTTTGCTGGCTTTCTGAAGTTTACTCTTAAACCCTCAGAAATACTTCAGAAGTGCAGGGAAACCATCATGACGTGGCAAAACAGCCTGTCCGCGCACCCCCAAAAAGCGTTGCGCACGCTGTAAAACCTGGGGCGATATCTTACACCTTCAGCAGAAGCTGACAGCTTTGTTTAATAAGTTTAAGAGGGACCATAAAACACTGCAAGTTCAGAATGCATGCCGATTAATTACCCACAAAACGCCACCATTTTAGAGCACGTTTCAGTGAATAAAAGGCAGACTCATAAATTTCACGTGATTCTCCTCCGCCTGTGTCAAAATGCAATTCCTATGCCCAGCTCCTACCCATAAGTTTCGTGGCTGCATGTCTGGAAGACAAAAGGAGCAACTATCTCCCCACCGGTGAGTTCTATATTGTCTCAAAGCAGAGGAGCTTTCAAAGCAGCAGCTCAGAAGCTTTTGGAATGTTTTCTGGTTGCAATTTTGGGTCAGTGGAGGTGTGCGCTCTGCTCTGGAAAATAAGACTGACCATAATGAAAGCGGGTCGGCGGGACCATTGCTGAGCCTTCAGCCTACCCGCTGCGGTGAAAAAAGTACAAGAAGTCCAACCGTTACGTCTAGCTTTCCCACAGGGGACGTTTCTTTGCAGCCCTAGGCAGCAAATGGTTTTAAGTAAACGGCTGAACACCCTGTATATGTTTCTATCTTTATGTAGTTTCTCTCACTTATTATCCATTTTTAATCCTGCCAGGCACTTTGTCTTAATAGTATCTGATGAATTTGTCAGGTTAATTATGCACCATGTAAGAAAATATTTTACTTGTATCACTTTTAAATTCATTAGCTTTTAGTATTATTGTATAGCACTCCACTTGCTCTTGATTTATGGGAAAGGCTAAGTAAGATTGTCCGACTGACCTCTTCTGGCAATTCACTCTCCTATATACCACTAACATATCACCTCTCATTTGTCTCTTAATCAATTTAACCTTCCCTCGTATGGAAGATCTGCCACACCTCTTACAACTTGCTCTGCCTTTCACTGGATGCTCTGTGTATCTATTCTGCCCTTTTGAACAAAACCCTAAGTATTCAAGGTGAAAGGATCCTTAATATTTTCATTATTGATCTCTTTTCAGCTCTTAAAAGAATCAAGTGGCTTGTATGTGTCTGATCGCTCCTCTGCACTGAAGAACTGAGCTGTCCTTACCCAGCAGTGGGGCTGCTCCTGGGCTCTGACCCAAAGCACTGGGAGCAGGAGCGACCGAGGGAGGCTTCAGACTTTCCACAGGATTAAAAATAATATGTTTGTACATATAACAGCAATGACAACATGTGTGCAATACGCTCTGCATCCACCTCTAGCATACCCAGCAAAGGAAAACCCTCTACGTGTGCGCACCGTAGCTTTTTCCAATGGACACGGCTGTGTAGGGCCGATGGTTAATAGCAATTTCCTGGCTGTTGGGATGGTAAAAGCCTGTCTTCTAATCCCCAAATCCAATCCAAATCAAATCCCTTTTGCCACTTGGCAATAGCCAGAAAGATCGACATTGTGACAGATTTTCTGTTGTGTAAAGCATGCATTCAGCTTGGGAAGAAAGTAAGTGCTGTGGGGATCAGATTAAAGGTATCTGCCACCTGCCTGAACTACTTTCACCTTAGTTTCTGAGCCCCTTGCAGTCTTTGTAATATTGGCTTACCTACAGAACACCAGCATGAAGGACTGCTTTTGCCTTTTGATATTGCAAAATTAAAACGAAGCCTATGTCAGCTCAGGGACATGGACCTGGAATCTACTACAAGATGGGCTAGGATCCTATACAGTGAATCAGCTCCCTCAAGACAGCCTTATCATAGACTGATGATGAAGCACATAGGTGATACCGGACAGAGACTTGGTTTTTAGTTTGAGATCCACATTTAGCCATGAGCCAAACACAATTTCACAGATTCCGCACAGACCCAGGCCATGCAATGCTACAGGAACGTAGAGCTGATGCTCACCCTGCTCCATAAGACACTCGAGTTCGGACAAAACAACACAATAATGTGGTTATTCCAGGTTTCCCGAGTGTTGTTGGTTGGAAAGCAAACCGAATTTCTTTTTGTGCTTATGACATGCTTCACGTCAAAAGTGAGAACTGAAAGATAAGGCAGCTACCTTAAAGAAACATGCGCTAAGATGCGAAATACAAGCACCTTCTTGAGAACTCTGGTACTATTCTTTGTCACGTCATGTCTCTTTGAAGTGTAGATAGCCAGAAACATTGGCAATGCTTTCCCTCTGATGCTGCAGGTTTTGAGAGTATTATGCATATTGTAGATGCGGTTTTCTTGCGCTAGATTGAAAAAAGAAATAATCTTATTAAAAATGTAAAAGGATTTCAGGGTTCTGTGCATACTCAGAGAAAAGAGAGATGTCAACAATAAACATGCCATCTGAACAATACGGAAGGACCTCTGTCCCATGGGCATAATAGATGTTTTATTAATAACTTGCTTTTATATATTTTTCTCATTTCCCAAAACTAAGGGAGGAGGAGGAAAAATAAAAGAAAAAAAAAAGAATGAGTTTGGAAATCAAAACATTTCCTTGACTGGACAATTCAACATCCTCCCTGAAACACAAGAAGATGAATAGAGACCTGGTGCATTTTCTGGGTTTCTGTTTCTCTGCCCCGGGTGCTCTTCTACTGTCAGGACACCCCTGGGACAGGGACAAAGACCCACCAGTTCTCAAGAGTCCATCATGGAGCACATTAGCTCCAGCTAATAGATTAGAAAGTTGGGCCTTTTAAGTGGCTTAGGCAGACTCAGCACAAGCACTGCTGGAAAAGATGTGGGATTTACAAATTACTCATCCTCTGTGATTGCTGGACAGGATGAGAGGGAGGACAGAAGTCTCTTTTTCCACTCTCTGGAAGAAACAGAGCAGCTACTGCCACAGCAAACTAATTTTTTTTTCCTAATTTAAGTCAGCCTTGCTCTGTCAAGTAGAAGTCCCAGCAATGGATAAAGGAGGGAGATGTGTCTCTCCTCCTCTAGATACCTTCCACCTGAGCGTGTGTCCAGACCCCCAGGTTTGTCCCATATCAAGTGACTAGGTCCAGGGAAGGGTAATCCTCCAGAGGCAGTTTACCCTTATTTTTCACTTTCTTTGCCATGTTATCCCTTTTCCTCACACATAGCCTGTATTTCAACTAATCTGAACCTCTTTGGAAATACTGCTCCTAGAATATAGGTCCTCAGTAAACTAGTTTCTCAAATAACATCCCAAATGGCTTTAAGGAAGCTAGGCAAATATGGGGGGGCGGGGAGGGTTAAGGGGTGTATTAAAACAGAAAGAGACTAAAGTAAATGTCCTCTTCCATTTTCCACCAATATATATGACCCGTGTTATTAAGGAACACCACCTGTGTTTTGGTTTTTAGACAGTCTACCTGTACAAACAGGGTCTTTGCTACAGAAAATAGGGGCTGCTAGAGAAGTCTGTGATCTTGTTAAATACAAAGAAAGGCAAAGGCTCCACCTGAGAAGCAATGCCAATTTTCCCTAAGGTCATCAGCAGACACTTGCTAGGGAAACTTTGCTTTGAAACAAGCAGCGAAGAGAAACGAATCTTGAGATCCGTGACCTAAGGGTCTGCGGGCCAAGCCAGGACAGTGCCACACGCTCTGCTCGGGCACCCTGCAACGGCTGGCATTACAAGAAACTACCAAAAAAACCTTACCGGGATGCAGAAATTCCTATTTACTTGCATAAGGCTTTAATCGCTTCCTATCCCAAATAGTTTCTACACAGCCAGACCTTAGATTTTACCTTGTGAAGGCCAAAACCTTTTTTAATCCTTTTCTTATCTGTACAGTTGGGGATTCATTCATAAAAGATTTTGAACGTTTGACCCCCCACATGCCCGAGTGCAGAAGGAATCTATCGCTCGCATATCAGGTCGGGATGCCTTTTTCTGCCTTAATTCAAGTGCGCTTTGCAAGGCTACTGGGGTCACAAGCCGTGCTTCTTTCTTTTCCTACGGCCGCTCTCCTGTGGAAGCAACCAGGAGGACTTACTGGATAGAAAGAAAAAAGCTATCTAATTAAGAAGCAAGCGTGCATCTGTCTCCGGCCACTTGCCAAGCATAATGTGGTGGGGGGAGCAAATCTTCTGCTGTTAGGAACTGCTCCTTTTGGACTTGCTGCCTCCAGTAACGCAGGTGACAGACGCCTCGCAGTCAGGTCTGGGGACTTTCTGTCCTCACCTGACGATGAGGAAGATGTGGGATCTGTCAGAAGGTCGTCTGACCATCAACACGACAGAGGTTCCCGAGGTTTAGACAGCTCTGAATATGCCTGCAATTTACTTATTTGAACTTATACCATGCCCAGCTGTCAAAACACAGGTACATGTACAAAATAACAGATGTGTCTGACAATTCTATCCAGGAACCCGTGGCCAGGTTGTGTCAAAAGGAGCCCAGATGTGGCCTGTGTCGCTGAGTGGTGGGAGGAAAGGGAGCGTGGGAGGACACTGTCAAAAAGGATAGACAGTTTGGCAGGAAAAAGCTGGATCACTCGGGATATTTGGCACATTCCAGATTTTCTGGTGCCCTCCAAAGAGACTGTGCTTATGGAAAGAAGTCTCCTGAAAACATTAGGCTGGAGTTTGATGAAAAAGCTAGTCCTGCCCTTGAAGCTCGTTCTCTGGCCCTAGCACACCTCCTGTATGGACAACAGAGGGGAATACGTTACTACAGCCAGAATTGGAGCTGTTCCTAAGTTTGCTTTGCTAATTTTACATCAGAACCTTCTGAAGTTATTAACGAGGGAAGAGGAGGAAGGGAGGGAGGCAGCCAGCTGCCCTGTGTTGCTACCTTGCACTGAACAAACAAGAGCACCCTCGGCACCACCCTGCTGCCACGGATGAAGCAGGAGAGATGATGGTCCACATTCTGAATGATTTTGGCTAAAGCATCATTTTGTAACCTCGGTCTGTCTCCTAGAGTAAGAGCAATCACAGCGGGACTGATTTCCCCTACGTGGCCATCAATAAGACCTGGGATTGCCGTTACCATCCTTCTGGTTATAGAGGCAGCATGAAACCAAAAAGTCTGTCTGCCACCCTGTATAAAAACCATGTTACCAAGCCCAAAAAACAGAGAATCCAATCATGATCATCTTCCCCTACTATCCGCACGCCCGGCTAAACTGCCACCAAATTAAAACCCGACTAAAAGACTACAGCTGCCAGCAGTAGTCTTGCCACCACAGCAGGTTTTGCAAAGCGCCGTCCCCATCGCTAAACCAGCCCTATGGCAAGGAGGCGGTGGAAATCTTCCCTTCTGGAGAGCTGACCACCGAATAACGGCGCTGGGCAAGGGAGCTCCCAACACAAGGTCCAGCTGCAGTAAAACCGGACACTAAAATCCTTTTAACCCTTTTTCTCTCCCCACCGTTTCATCCACCAAGCCTACAAAGGCTCGAAGGGCTGTTGCACGTGAAATATCTGCGAAAGAGGCTCAAGCTCGCACAGGAACGTCTTTGCTTAACATCCACCACGTTGATGACTGTAACTTAATTACAGTGCATACTGTACCGGTGACAGTAAATATTAGTGCTGTGTGCTACAGAACAAATATCCCGTGATGAAAAATTCAAACGGTATCGAGCTTTTCATTAGTGCAGTAATGGCTTTCTCACACATTTAGCTCATTTTTAACTCAACCTGCTCAGGGAAGGAAATGACATACTTTTTGTTGAATAAGACAGCACTGAGATTATATGAAGGTGTGTTTTTATGCGTAAAGAAACGTATGCCACATTAATCTATTTCTATGCTTTGCAGTACATGCTGATAAGTCATTTTAATGCCAAATTTCATTAGTAAATTGGGAGCGATAGAGGTGGCCCTATGATAAAATAAAATACATGTATTTCATTTAAGAATGCAAAAATTTCAGTACTGCTGCAGAATATCTTAGAACACTAACTGGGATCATAGAATACAAGGATTAAATCTTAGGACTCTGTTTATAAAAGGAATTTTGTGTCCATAAAATGCACATTAGTAATACAATCTGCCCGCTACTGTATTGTTCTATCATTTCTCTATGGATCATATTAGTCAGTGTCCTGTTAACATCCATTTTATCATACTGTCATAATATGATATTGAAATGAGATCTGGCACTTTTGGGGTCCTGTGCAAGATGAAAAAATGGGTCTCCAGCAGTCTTCCTCTTAGATATAATTGAAAAAGAGGCAGGCATGAGGGCATGCTGTGATTCACGCTGCCAGAGAGTGATCCGGAATCATTCCGATGATGAGTACATAGAGAATGCCGTGCACAGAAAGATGGCAATTTGCTGTACTAATGTTTTGAAAATGAAAATTTCTAGCTGTTTTGCAGAGGAGCTTAGTAGGAAAGGCAGAGGAAAAAAATAATAATAATAATAATAATAAAATCTTTTATAGTTAAGCCAGATTATTTCTGTTGTTTTTGGAAATGCTGCACTGCAAGAAATGTGTTTTCTCGAGAATGGTGTAAAACATAAATGAACATTGCTTTATTGACCAAAATAAGTATAAAATACAGAAAATGGAAGGAAAACAGCAAATGACAAGATTTCTCTCCCTTTTCTTGAGGATTAGTTATACAGAGGGATCCAGGGGAACCTTCCAGGCTCCTTAAACCAAATCTTGGATCCTCACTGTGGCCACTTAGCCATAGGGATGGACACCTACATACACTCAGTGCTGCAAGCCCATAAGACTATATTTCTGCCATCGAGCACGATTTCCAATAGCCAAGCTATCTGACAAGCCCCAGCAGGAAGGAAAACAATACTTCTCATTCTTCCCAAATAGATTATAACTAATGATATCAACGTCCTATTCCTTTGGTGTTTCCACCAAGCTTTAATACTAACAAATAAATCAAATGAGCACTTCCAACCTTTGTTTAGTATCTATGCTGTCAATATTGGTGCACAGTCAGTATTAAAAAGGTATTTCTTTTTTTTCTTGTTGTCCTTTGTTTTGACTAGCTTTTGCTCTTGATATCATTATTTTGTACCAAACGAAGCAAATTTAGTACTAAATGATGGTCCTTTCTTCAGGATTTTGTTGCTAAAGGCTCCCAAGCTCATGCAGCTGGCCTGTCCCCAAGAGAACGACCCAGCCACCTGACCTGAGTCCTCTTGCAGAAACTGAACCAATCTCCTGTAAAAAAAAAAAAAAAAAAAAAAATCAAACCCTGCCTTTGGTCCCCGCTTCATCAGGGATGCAGTCAGAGACCTGTGGAGAAAGCAGGGCCACGGGGCTCTGTTCAGCCTTACGACTTCCAGGGGAACACTTCCTCGTCAAATACATGAGAAAATTCATTTTAGCGAATACTCTTTGCAGAAATCACGCTGTATGGTAATGACTTCTGTATCTGCATGTTGGAACAGACACGATCGAAATCAGTGTTGTTCAGCAGGCTTTAAAGGTCCTTTAAAATATGGTACATCATCCACATTTTTGCCCTCCATTTTACAGTTTAAGTTGATCTCAGTCACCTATCTAGCCCTCACCATCCTCTACACTTGTTGGTGACATTTTTAAAACATCGTTCCTTGTTCTCCTTAATGTATCTGTTTTTACCATCGCTATTTAAATTTTTATAAGTCTCTGTACACTGAAACAGCCGAAGTGTGATCTTTCCAGCAGAAAGGAGGAGACTCCTTTACTTAGGAGGAACTGCCGGAACATATGTGCTTTGCAGGGCTATGAGTGACCCAGAAATAGATGGTTCCTGGGAAAACACTGTTAAGTGCCAAGATGGGCAATTTACTACATGTGCAAGTCCAGGTGAACGGGGAATCTTCAAGAAACTCCCATTGAGCTGAAATTGGGACCATTTTTATAGCTTTCAGTTTTGAGGTCACAGTCACCCGGACTGGAAACTCAAAAATGACTTCAAAAAGGCAAATGCTAACTAGATTTCACACTAGATTTCATTTTACTTGGCATTACAGAAAGAATGCAGGTATTAAATAGACTGTTTCCTGTATACAATAAGGTTAATTAGTAGCAAGGGATGGAAATCAGTGTAGACATAACTCTTTTAGACAGGTATCAAAAATAATCCCCTGATCCCTACAGACCCCAGCTGCACTGAAAGAAGAACAATATAAAAGATTCTTTAAAAGAAATTTTTCAAACATTCTCCAGGTGTCCCAGCTATATTTAAATAGGCCCGTGGCCCCATGTGTACTCCAACCCTTTCTCTCTACAGCTCCCTTGCTCCAAGTTAAATGAGCAGAGTACTTGCACAGAATTTTGAGGTGCAACATAAAGGATTTCTGTACAAAGAGACTGGGATTGCAAACCGAGACAGACAGGAGAACAAAAAGAAGAATATATTCTGGACTGAATGGGACTTCCCTAAGCTCCTTATCAATAAGGTTAATAAGGGTCCATGCAATTTACTGATCACTACGATGCAACAACTGGGCTAAAGCTATAAAGAAGCCACATAGATACCAGCTTTTAGTGCTTCTCATGGCCCACCACATTAAAGTCCCTTTACCCTTCCCCTGTCACCCCACTCAAGAGAATAAACTCCGGTCTGTGTGATTGGCCTCACTAAAATCCCTGGTCTGCTGTTACGCTTCTACCTGCCCTAGTTAAGCAGATTAATAGTTATTTCCTAGAATTTGATCCTCCAGTCCCTTTGTAATTGAAGCAGTAATGCTCAGATATTTCTAAAAATGTATTTCGGAAAAATACATTTCCTTTTTTCTCCGGTTTAATTTTGTTATCCTCAATCATATGCATGATAGAAAAAAAAATTCCAAACTTCTATCTCCTTTATAAAATACATGTCATATCAAAAAGGTGACAAGAGGGGGAAAAGTAATTAGTGAGTTCACAGAGTTCAGTAGAAAAGTTAAAATAGAGTAACACATTACTTTTTATGTTAAGATTTCACAAGACAAATCTTGCCTGTGTTTTAATTGCATGTGACCCTGGCAGTCCCACTCTGAAATGAAGTGCCGTAAAATTAAAGATGACAGACGCTCAAAACAAGTCTTGTGATCTTGATTAAACTACAAAGACCACACTTTCTCTCTGCTGCAACTCAGATATGATGGGCTGTTTTATTTGGGGAATTGCTTCGTTAATGCTTTCTTTGACTAGACATGTTTATTATAAAAAATACTGAATATGGTGATATCTTGCATAGCTAAATAAAGTCTAAAAGACAAGTAAAAAAATTAGGAATCTTTAAATAACCTCAAGACCTAAATGTTTCTTTTTAAGATCATGGGCATCTGTAGAAGGAGGTACCAAGCATGCCTCCAGTGTATAGTACCTATTCTGAAAAGTGCAAGCGTTTATTTCACAATTGTGTCTGTAAGAACCAAATTGATTGTTCCAACAGTATTATCTGTCAATTATTTCAAGTTAAATTTCCACAGGCCAGAATAAAATGTGAAGGGAAAAAAAAAAAAAAAAAAGAGAGAGAAGAAAAGGCAGGGGGGTATACGAACCACCTCTTCTTCCAACAAAACTCTTGCTAATTTTCAGAAGTGCAATTATGACAACTGACTGGAAGACTGCAACTGGATATGCGCAGACTTCCAGATCTGTAAGCCTACCTAAGTTATGTATTTCCAAACTTGCTCTGTTATCTAGAGTTTGTGACTAAAGAACCTGCAGGACTATATGCACTTCTTTAAAACCAGATTTAAATTTTAACAAATACTCATGCAACATGTTAACATTCCTTATTTTCCAGACCAGGTTATGAGCAACTCTTGGCTTTCTGTGCCAATTTTCAGTTCAAAGAATCTAGACATACTCTTCATTAATCAAGAGGTTCAGTGGATCAATGTTTCATTAATGCAAGCCACTAGTACCTTACTACTGCTGTCACCATCACCATCGGGACAGGGATATTCGGGCCTTACTTCTTTCATAGAAACAGCAACCAAACCTTATTAATAATAATTTACATGTCATTCAGGACTGGGGCCCCAATTCAGCAAACTTTGCACTCGCGTGTCCGATTTTAAATTCAGAAACCACCTCACAGACATCAGCAGGATTTCCCACGTGACTAAATAAGGTTCAGTTCAGGAGCCAGAGGAACTACAGCACTTGGTACCGCAGAAAATAGTACTGTAGACATGTTGGGTCAACACCACGTCTGTCTGCACCTTCTCAGCATTTTTCACTTTTGAATGATTCTGTCCAAGAACTACTAAACCCTTTTGTTCTGAATATACCATCTGTTTTCTTCTGCCAGTCACATATTTTAAGGAAATAAGATATACTGGCAAACCTTTAGCCCCAAGCCCAGCTTATGTCTGGCAATACATTCAGGACAAAAGGGGCTGAGGATGAAGTAAGAACCTCTCGCCCTAAATGAAGCTTCCCAGGCAGAGGACGGTCAAAAACCCCACAGCACAGTGGAGAATTCCCAGTCTTCATTTCTCTAAACCACTATTGTTCGGCCACACCACAGTAATGCCTCCAAAAAGCCTCCAAAGGCGACAAGCCACACTCTTACACAACCGCTTGGGATCCAAGAGTCTTCCTCCGAGACGCTGCTGTTTCACAGTCTGGTGAAGATGCAGCCACAGCAGACTTTCTACAGCCTAGAAAAATAAAGGCTACCTTGCAAGATAAGTTAAGTACTCCAGGCACAGCAGAACTTCATATTCACATGCATGCAGTGTTGGACAGACAGATGCATTTCTTTTGGAATCCCTGTAAAGGAAACTCTGTACTAAAGGTGCCCCCAAAGCTTTCCTCGGTCTTGCCATATGCTGCGCACTGTGAGCTCTCCGACGAATGCTGATGCACAGAGCTGAGCTTAAGGGTGGACTTTAGAGTAAGAGGAGCACGACCCGTTCCACAGCCCCAGGAGGTGCAGCCTATGTCCTCACATCATTTCACGCGTCCGCAGCTACGCGTCTGCACACACGTACACAACCCCGTGTAGTCTGGGACAGCCACTGTCCCTCTTCTCACACCCCAAGTGTGGTTTAGGACTTACACAGGGTCTAGTTTCCCTCGCTGGGAAGTAGCTGAGATGCTGCACATTAACAATAAGATAAACTACAAATGTCCCCTTTTTCCTGTTGTAAGTACACGTGCCTGCACACACACCTTTAGTAAGTCAGCGCACATAGATCCACAATATTCACCAATATTTAACCCTGGTTTCTGATTAGGTCCTGGAGGACACAGAAGGTTTGTAGCATGAATAGACATTTGTATTCGTACGCTGAGCTCCTGACATGACAACACACGGCTTTGCAGTCCTTCTGAGGACAAGCGCCTACACGTTTGAAACTACAAGTCTGAGGCATGAAGACCAAGCATCTCCTGTTTTAAGCAGACAGAACTTCTGAGCT
>NC_134175.1:49725880-49760880 GCF_964188355.1 Buteo buteo
TCCTACAGATTTGTGATATCACACTAATCTAGAAAAAAAACTAGTTCACAGATTTCAGCTCAACCTACCTTAATGAAAAAAGATGAACTACTACATCATTTTTTGAGATCTGAAATTGAAGGGCTTTCAAGAATAATTTTGGTTCTTTCTTTTCAATATTTACTGGGTTACACATTTAAATATACTGAACTCAAAATTAACTTCTGTTAACAAACTCAAGATAAAATGGGTTTGCAACATAATAGCAAAGGTGATGGCTTCTGTAATCCTACAGGTCAAAATTTATAAATCAACAATCACTAAAATCCTAATCAAGACCAAGAATCTCTTAAAGTGCAAAGGGGAGAGAAACAATTTTTAACATACTTTTTATCCTCAGTAGTATTCACTAACACTTTCAAGAACTTGCTGGTTTATGCTACTGAAGGTGAAGGATACACAGAGTATGACTTGACAACCAAAGCAACACATGTCAACGTAAGCCATTATTGACTATTTAACCGTTTTCACATCACTAACACTGGCTAAGGGCATGATCCAGGGGACACATGCCTCCACAGCTGCTGCCTCGGTGGGACTTTATGGTCCACAGCTGCAGGGTTGTTGCAGTTGTTCAGCCAAAACCTTCATTTCTCAGGAGCTGGAGAGTGCGTGATTAGGCACTTTATCACGCTCGTCCTTTCTTTTGTGCAAAATCTTGTACGTTACTGTGAATAATTTTTGATGAATTGCAATAAAGAGAATGTCTAGGCTCAGATACAAACTGGTGTCAGGCATCTGAAGGCAATTCATGCCAAAGGTGACTTATTTAGTGGCTCCAATACTGATCAGACAGAACTGAATTAAACAACAGGTTTCTAAAGTATCTTCCTTTCCTTTGTGACTGGCCATATTTTGAAGTTAGGTGAAACATGGATTTATAGATACCTTGTGACAAGAAGCACAGGATGAAAAAGTTTTCTCTTAGCTCACCTTTGCAATGGGCACATATGGTAAGGAAGGGAAAAGACCAAATACTGACTTCAGGTTTACAAACACATCGTTATGGATGAAGTTCAGCACCTTCAATCACATATTTATTCAAGCCAGTAAAAGCACAAACCAGAAATCAACCTACTCTGTGCCACTCTGGTTGTAATATTCCACCCACGTAGATACGTGGGATGCACACCGCTGGCTTTCCAGTGGGAAAAACAAAGGGATCCCATTCACCCAGCAGGTACGGGTATGTGGCTGGTGCACAGCAAGCGTTACAGGCTATGAACTTCGGCATGGGAGTTTATTTTAACACTCTGCACCTTCTAGGCAGCTTTATAAATTGCAGGCATGAAGGCTTGTTGCCTGGCTATACAGGTTCCGATGGCAAGATGACAATTACCGAATAGGCTAACTTGCTGCAGAGCCAGCCAGAATCTGTACTCTGCGTGGCATATAAAAGAAGTGAAAGCACAGCCAAAATAAATTCATTTAAAAATCTGAGCAAATAGACATGACATTTTTCTTGCAGTTTTTGACTGGCTCTAAAAATATCAACAGTCTCTCCAGTTCTAGTGCATACACTCAATAAACAGCTTTGGAGACTGATTAAAATACCACAGCTTTGCTTCAACATTTTATCAATCTCATTAGCCATTTGCTGAATTGAAGCTATGAAGCTACAGTGAATTTGGGGGAGGGGGTTAAATAGCCACACAATGGGTCAACATTTGTCTAAAGGCTCATCTCTGTAGTAGTTTGATTTCAAAATAAGAGAGTCTGTACGGGAGTTAATCAAAAGGACAGTAGTTTCATTTTCAATTCATACTGTACTTCAGTCCAAATAAAGTGGCCCCAATGTGTGCAGCAGAATCCCACTGGTTGCCTGCATATATATATATATATATATATATATATATATATATATATCCCCCCCCAAAAAAAACCAAAAAAAACCAACCCTTTGCATTAGTTTGCAATTTTTCAATTGCTGACTGTTGTTCCAGCCTTGGCCCATCCAGGTCTATGGCAGTACTAAAGTTCAAAGGAATTTGGAGCAGTCGCTTGCAAAACGAAACAAAAAGCATCTGCAATCTGAAAATGGGTCAGATAACAGAAACCTGCAGCCTGAGCCTAGCCATTTCAAACAGGGACCCGCGCATGCTGGAAAGTCTTCCCCATAACTGTAAAAACGTTTGCCAATACTGAGTAGGCAGAGCAAACCTCACAGCATTATACGCTGATATATACGGGAGTGTGCTGTACAGCAGATACCTTTCCATTGCTCAGCTGTGTCCTGAACTGGGCATTCCAAAACTTCTGGAATTATATTCTCATCCCCCCCGCCCACCTCAATCTGGAAAACAACACTGCTTACTGAATGCAACCACAGGATTAAAATTAGTCCACTACCAAAGGACTAGGAAAGGATAAGGAGCTGCCCTTTATTATTTAAACTAAAAGCGACATGATTAATTTACCCTGATGTGATTCAATGGCGTGAATAAAACAGGCAGTTGAAACACAGAGAAGGAACAAAAGGGAAAGAGAGGAAGAGAAGCACGTTTATCATATAAAGATTCTCTTAAATATGTCCTTGTAGCCATAATAATGCTAATAGTACCCCAAACCCCTGCTCTTTCTAGCCTGTGAAGTACACTAGCCTGTTGACTGGGAGTTGAAGGTTACACAGTACATATGAAGTGTGTATAACTCAGATGTCAGTGAGAGCTCTGAAGTACTGGGGGAATAATTAAGTTTCCCTATTAGGAGTATGCGTCCTACTGAAAATTTCAGAACCCTTTACTGGCAAACAAAAGTGCTAACAATAGCTGAATTAAAGGTTACGTGCAACCTAACTGCAAGCTTTCGACAAATTACCGCAAGAAAAGACAACAAGTAGGATATAAAACTTGAATAAATGAATAAATGGATACTCGTTCAGCCCACTGTTGGATTAAGAGTCACCATAAAACCGTGAACATAGCTAAGGCCATGGGAAAGAAAAAACAGCAGAGTCCTTCCAGCAATCCAAGTAAGCTCCAGAAACCAAATCAATACATTGCAATAACAACTAGGTTGAATGTATTGTTAATGTAAATAAAATTTACACATTCCTATTCTGATGTTAACAGCTAAAGCAAACATTTGACAAATCTTAAATAAATGGTATTGACAATGTTAATACAATCTACCACCAGTACTAATACATTAAAAAAAATAGTAAAAGCATTGTAATTTGGGGGTCTCAGATCTCTGTGTCTTAATATTGGTGTCATCCAATAAAACACATCCTCTGACCGCAATATCTATTTTAAAAATTAGTTCCCACTTTCCTAAGAAATTAAACCAAAAGCAATAGACATTGTTTATGCAAGTCTTGGCAATACTCTAGTTCTCCTTGTTACATACTAAGCAGCTAGAGAGTACAGGGAGTACAAGTAAAAAGGAAGGGAAAAAAAAGGAAACTATCTGCCAACATATTATTTTCAAAGCATTCACTTCAAGGAAGGGCAAAAGTAATACAAGCTATGTTCTTCAAGCATCAGATATAAATACAAGGATTGTAAAATACCCAATTCTAGATCTGAAATCTAAGTAAAACAATTTATTCTGCTACAACCTTCTTCTTACCCTTTAAATTTAGCCAAAGTATTCCCTGACAAAGATATATGGAAACATGATGAACAAATACATCCTTCACATACTCTAGAAAGAAATTCAGGCCCTATCTACCAGTCATTCATTTACATATAGAGAGATTTACTAAAATTTAATAATATTTTCTATTTCTATCAGTGTAAAAACTAAACAAATCAACTGAAGTGAATTAGATTTAGCTCACGATAGAAACGATGCAAAAGTGCACTTCAACATTGTCCTATGTGCAAACAAATAGAATTTGGTACTTCTCTCTTCTGGACTCACTCGTTTGTAGAAACCCAAAAGCAGCTGAGAACGGTTTGTGTATTTGGAGTCCTCCAAGAAGGACTATCTTTGCAATAGGTATTTTTTTAATTTATCCAGTGCTTTCCCAGGGACACCCAGAGCAGAAATCTGAGTGTCTGTCTTGGAGTTCCCCCCAGGTACTCTGCATATTTCAAGCTGAAGACATAATCACGCATTGATAGGATTTTGTATTAAGATCTATGAAAGTAAAAACAATTACAAATTGCCTATGAATATTTTTATGTTTTCAAATCCTTAAATCCAAAGGGAAAAAAAGGACACAACCTACTTTTACTCCGATGTGCCATAGACGAACTGATCACAGGCTGGAATGTCTGAATCAAGAAAGGCCTGTTAATCTGTAATGTACTGGTATTACTGAACTCATAATAGTTCATGAAAAACTCTGATCCCACAGTTTTTAATCAGATCCATTCATAACTGAAAGTACCTGTAACATCTGCAGCGAAACTGGAACCGCTCAGCATTTTTTTCATGAAAACTTATAGCAAAGAACTTACTTTAAGTTTTGGCTTTAAATGGATTCATTTACTCCCTGAAAATAGTTCAGACTTTGAAAAAAAAATATATCTGATTTTATATGCTTTGGAGGTGGGACTAGCAATTTCACTGAAGCTGCAGATAAAGCTGAAATCTTGGAGTTATAAAGCTAAACAAAACAAAAAGAAAAATGTGTAAAATTCTGTGAAACAAATTATGTGAATTTTGCACAGCTGTACTCAGGGCATAACTGTAAATGAAAAGACCAAACTAATTAGATTATAAGCAGTTGATCTGCCTTATATTGTTTTATCATATGTAGTAGGTACAATATCTCCACGTGAATGACTTGAAGCAAGTCATCAACATACTGTGTTCAAGAAAGCTGATCAGATTAGAAAGACCTTGCAAGATATGCTTGAAGATTATGAGATTGATAACTTCCTGCTCACGGTTACACCAATAAAATTGCTTCATCTCTATTAAACTTCAGGTTTCAGGAGGCACTGAGTCCTAACAAGACCAAATTAAATGTAGGAGTTCGTTAGTGCAAAGCAGACACCGAAGTGTCAAATGACTGAATGTTATTTTCAATGGGTTTCCCAGTGTCTTTGTAGGAAATCCATTAAAAACAACTGGAACCATTTCTGTGGCTAGGTTCCAGCGATAGGATCAATGAACAATATTCAGGATGCTGGCCCAAAGCCAGATGTAAGGCATCACTGTAGCGCTTAAGCATAGAGAGCTTAATTTTAAGCATATGAACAGTCCCATAGAATTTACCAATCCTCACGTGCTTAAAGAGGAGTTTGTGCCTATGCACTTCTGCGGAGTAGGGCCAAGGAAGATCAGGTTACTGGCAGACTTCTCGGTCTCACTCCAAACCCTTTACATGACATGGAAAGACCAAAACTACGCAGTGGAAAGCTAAAAACCCCTGTCCCTAAGCGGGAAGCGCGATCCATCAGCGGGGTTGTCTCCTGGAAATCCTCCCAGATGGATCTCTCAAATGGTCACTCAAAGTATATGGCAGCCCAGAGCTGGTATGGAGAATAAATATTGCCCATCCTTATACAAAGAGTAGCCAACACAGAGGTTGCACGGGATTTGCACAATCCAGGCGAGAGAAATCAGAGTGCAATGTTCAAGAAGCGAAGCTCGCTCCTTCTGCTTTTAGGTGACATAGGAGACCGCTGGCTTTTTCTTTTTCATTTTTACCAAATGCAGACAAAAATGTCTGCAACCAGAGCATATCTTTACTCGACAAAATTAGCAAAACACGTGAGGTTTCATTGCACAGAAAAATAACATAAGATGTTCCGAGAACATGCAGCAATGTGGGTGGCCACTATGAAGAAAAAGCTTTGGAGTATTTATACAGCAAATAAATATTCACAGACATTGCGATTCCCACTCAAAGTTTTGAAAGACATTATTCTCCTAAAAGACAGATAAAAGAGAAGAGGTGGGGGAGGAAGGGAAACTATTATGGAATGAGGAATAAGGGCCAGAGCCACAACCACAAGATTGATGCGAGTACTACAGTAAGCAAAGACCAATTCACTGCTTAAGGGTGTCAAAATGCAGTCCTGGGAGAGAAGAGGAGGCTGAGAAATGAGAAAAGAAAAGGCAAGAGAAGGAATGTATAAAGAACAGCAAATATTAGGGAAATTAAGAAAAATAAAAGGAACCAAATGTCACTTGAAGGGGGTATGAGTGCAATTGCTTCTTCTCAGCTAATCCACAAATTAATGAAACCAGAACAAACAAAAAAATAAACCATTACTCCACACATTCAAAGGTGAATCTTACAGCATGCATCCAGAATAAAGCCAGATAAGGCTGAAAGGAACAACAGCACGGTAGCATGCAGCACAATGACATTACAGCAATTTTATTTAAAATTTATTTAAAACCAGGCACTCTGATTTTACTGGAAAACCTTACAGACTACAGGATCCAAGTCAGGGCATTGATAAACTGCACTTTCAGATTATTTCAGTGAGGCAACACAGGTACATAGAGCTGCTCAGGTGCCTGCGTGAATATTTAGGTTTTTGTTCTGCAAACCGTTCAAACATTCAAATAGGTAAAAAAGAAAATAAAAATAAAAGGTTGGATATTTCTTCTTAAATAAACTTTCTTGTCTCAATTTTTATTCACTGACATGATATGTATATTTTATTATTTATTTTTTCTAAGCTCTTATTAAAAAAAAAACCTGCTAAATTAACAAATACAGGCTTTCTCCGTGCTTTCCCCTTATCCCATGCGTTTTAAGAGAGCACTGTATCTGTTTCAGAGCTCTGTAGGCTGACGCAAAACTGCAGAGAGAGAACTCAGTTAACTTTTATACTGTGAGATCCCTGCGTAATTTTAGAGTAAGAGAACCTCATTAATATCAATAGAATCCTATAGGTTTAATTCTGCTAAATTCAATAGGACTTCATAAGCAACTTTCCCTTTATTGACTTAGAAACATGGTTGGGGAACCTTTTGTGAGGTTCTGAACCAGTATGAGACTTAGAGTTAGGGTTTTTTTGTTTGGGGGTTTTTTTCCCCTTCTCAAACCTGAGATGTTATGAGACCATAAAATATTTTATCATGACTTGAGGGGGACTGAGTTTCTTTTTATAATTTGCTTTCAATCAGAAAATCTTAAACCAGCCAGTTCATTCCAGGTTTGTGATTTAAAACAGAGAAATAGGCAAATATTTAGCCTATCCCTAATTACCATCTATATTTCTGAATATGCAAATTTCAATGTACTTGGAATTTTTTCTGATTTGGCAAGTATAAATTATCCTTGCCCTTAAGACTCTTAGCTCCCGCAGACAATGAATCAACAGTTGGTGTTAAAAGGCTGCAGCTTTACTATGAACAATCAATACAAGTTTTCAGCAGGAATACACTTAGCCAGCATTAATGCAGTTACATTATGTTAAATAATATTAATACCAAAGGCATATCCATTGCTGGCCTGCACCAAAGTCATAACATTCCTCAACAACTGACTCTATTCTTTAAACACCCACCTAGAAACAAAACAAAAAATGGATAGTCTGTGAAATGGCTGGTTTGCCAGAGGGTTAATTTTATATCAGTTATGCATTGTATAGATTGTGTTCCAGAAAGACAAATCCCATTTCTACATCTGCAGATGTAAGAAAGAAGTTGTCCACGCATCACATTAAACGCTCTGTAGAGTGAATCTCTGTGGTGACACAAGGAGAAAAACCTGTCACCTGCGAGCCCCTGCAGCTGGACATGGGGAAATTCATCCCTCTTAAAACCCCAATCTGCCCATCCGAGGATTCTTTATCATAATTCATGCTGTGAAGACCCTGGTGTTGGCTGCCCATTGATCCTGTTTCACAGAAATGGGTTGGTGATCTTTTGTTTGCTCCCAAATACCAGATAGCCAGGTGCGAGGCAAGGGGTTCGAGGTGTGTTTACATACACTCAAAAGTATCTGTTATAAAAGCAACTTGATGCCAATTCCCAAATAAAATTTTAAGAAAAGGGGGCCACATTTTTCAGTACATTTAGGTGCCAGAAAGGCACCAAGTGTGATTTTCAAACCTCTCATTGCCAGGAAACAAATAAGATAAATCCAAACAGTCTGTTCTGGGCCGGGGCTAACAAGCATTGCCTGGTATTGTGAACTATCCAAAAACACCATAAATTACTTTAAAACACCTCTAAAGTGAGAATCACACTTACATCAGTCCACAATATTACACATGCATTTACCCTTTTGAAAATCCCACTAATTGTCTATGTACAATATTAAGTAATGCAAGTATATATTTTAAGATTTGGCCCTTAGTACTTCCAGACCTTGAAGACATAAGCTGGTATCCAAAAGGCTGGTGTAAATGCAGATCTTTACAGGTATACTGACTTTAATTTCCAATTGCGTTTTTAACTATAAAGAATTAATTCCTGGTGACATAAATGATGACATTTATGTTTTAAAAGAAAATATCACAGATCAGGAAGCATGCAGAATGACAGCCCATGCTGCAAAAGCAGCTAATTCCTACCAGTGTCTCCAGTTATATTTTGTAATTTCATTGTCTTTCTCTTTATTAAGAGAAATGCTTCTCCACTGTTAAAGCAAAATAAATAAATAAAGCAAAATAAAATGAGCACCTCATAGAGGAGTTCCTAAAATTCGAACAGGCATTTGAATGTGCCAAGGGTAGCAGCTGTTTTTGCCAGAAAGAAGATCTGGCAGGCATTTAGTCACAAGGTCACTGCTTATGGGGCTTACCCAAGAGATGCGATGGAAAGCAAGAAATGTTGGCATGGCACTAGGACAGGTTGTCCTTGATGAACTGGAAGGAGAAGGCTGTTTTGGCCACAGGCACTCAGCAGCAGTTCCACTTTAGGGAGGATAGCACAAACAATTTCTTTAGGTTTGGAGTTGACATTCCCCAAGTTTTAGGTTTGAATGGACCCAAAAATGTCATATTCTCCAGTGCAGGAAGAACTCACAAAACCAAAAATTCAGACACAGAGGCATCATGAAATGTAACTGGATATGGCTATCTACACTCAGTGGAGATTTAAATGCTTCCTGAACTAAGTGACCTAAAACTGTGTGGACCCCTGTGAATTCTGTCATTTCGTAATCCTGGAATTTGCTGCAGAAGTCTGCAGGAGGATTATAAGTTAGAGACTACACTTCTCTTAAAAGCACCAAACTGCAGACCCTGCTCGTGGTGTATCTAGATATGAAAAAGGGCTGTCTTCATCATCTCGCAACAAAGGGTGGCCTGGCAGATTGCAGGGTGAAATGGCATATTTATCTTTCTCGATATTAATTCTGAAACCTAGTAACAATAAAGTGGCTATCAACATTCCCAACTATTTGCTTTTTGACTGTATGATTGAAATGCTTGGCTGAATGTTGACTTTTCCAACCACACATTGCTAAACCCTTAACCAAGGCAACGATACATCCCAGTTGCATCTTCAAATTCCCAGTGGATTTAAGAAGGAGCAGAGAGCTATCCCACTACTCCAGCATGTTTGTGGAGCTATTTCTTATCATATCTGAGCTATCAGCTCTTGAGTTGTGACTCGACTGGTCCCCATGAGCCCTCTCCCTCTGCTTGGCTTCGGGGTACAACAGCGCGATGCAAGACCGCGTGGATGACGTTAGGGAAGGAAGGTCAAGCCAAGGTCAAACATACCACTCCATTCCTAGTGCAAACAACCTGACCATCAACACCGTCCGCTTCCCCCAGCGATGGCAACAATGCAGGAAATGCTTTTCTAACATAAGAACACGTGATAAGCAGGAAACTGAAAATAAGAAAATGCTATAAAATAACCTGCATTAAATATAAAAGTTAACAAGGCACGGGTAATGACTGTATTACCCATTTCTGCAGTTACATCAATTAAAAAACCATCCAGTTCTGAAACTACCTGAGTCACCCACTGTCCAGTTTCCAGTTCGGTTTCCTGGGTGACAAAGGAACTTAAAAAGGTTTATTGACTAATTTAGCTATCACTTAGTGTTATTCACTGGTCTTTGCTAACTATGATGTCATTTGTTCTGACTGTCTTAAGGGTGGACAAAGCATCTGAAGACAAGGGCAAAGGAATAAAGGAGATTTGTGAAAAGGAGTGATAGGAAACTCAAAGCCCTCTGAAGTCAGTGGAAAGTCCCGTAATATTCACCCACCTTTTATTTATTGTGAGATTAAAAGCGAAAAAGCATTATGTAATTGTGAAACATTACAGTTATTCTGATACTCAGACAAATGCAAAGCAATAAAACACTGTTTTATGAAGTAGCTATCATGGGAGAATTGCTTAATGTTCTGGTTATAAAATGCTACCAGAGATAGGTGTTTCTCATCTGAGAACTTACCAAAATTAATTGAATCTTGTCTTTTTGTCAAAATTCCTATCCCACCTTTTTCTGTTTCTTGTTCTACTTAGTTAGTGATGTATTTCTTCCTCCCTATCTCTCCAAAGGTATTGCATGTAAAGGTCAATTCTCTTAACACAGCTTCTGCCCACTCTTCAGCTAATGTATTATAGCACATTATCAAGTTTCCAAACAATTGTTCACTTTTCATTAGAATGTGCTAGGTTTCTCTCTTTCTGCAGCGTTAGTAAAAATGGTGTTGAGTTGTTGACTAGTAATACGAACAAGCAACTTCTGCCCTTAGAAGTGGGATGGAATTGATTCATCTTATTAAAACCAGACCTCATGTAAGCTGGAATTTGTGCTACAAAGGTTAATGTTATGAATGTGCAGATAGCAAGTTCTGTACTGCAGGCTAGCATTTCTATTTTCATGAGTCATTTTCAGCTTCTGATACATCATCTCAGGTCACATTATTTCATATTGATGTTACAGAAACTTAACGTGTGAAGTCAGGAAAACTAACTCATACCTGAAAAAGACCCTTTTTTCCCCCTCTATCTACTATGATCTGCATTTTCCCATTTTTCTTTCTCCAAGAACAAAAAGTAATGAATGGTTAGGGTAGAAACCTTACTCCCATTTCAGTAGAATGAATGGAGGCAACAAATCTGAAAGAAAACAAAGCTCCAGGTTGGCAAAGAAAGTAATGATCAGGAGCTGAGATAAAGAAAGCTCAAGAAAATGAACTCCAGACATAACAGTTGAAAAAAGTTAGGTATACTGATGACTACAAAACTAGTTTATGTAACATATATTTTACATCCAAACCAAACAGCTCTTTGAACATTATTGAGGCTATTATTACTTTGAAATAAACATTAGAGAGCTCCAAAGCCAGGGCTGCATAATACCCAATTCACATTTACATTTACATCAGAATTAGGATGCAGGTTTTCACAAGCTAATCCACCCCGTTTAACACAACCACATACAACACCGTACAACAGACATTGCATTTTTACACGGCTAAAAATACCACTGTGCTATTCAGTTGAGACATTGTGATGATGACTCTACCCAGACGGGCTGGACCCCGCTGCAGTATGGCGAGAAAGCCCAGGGCACGTGCGTTACCATGATGCTTTTCTCTTTCCTGCTACCTTTTCTCCACATTCTCAAAAACACCTACAAAAAGCCCGTCGAAAAACTCTGAAATGGGACCAGGAGGGACGTGTTGGGTCACTGAACCCAAGCTCCCACCATCCCCAGCAATCTTCTAACCCCAGTCAGAACTTTATCAAGCTCCACCTTGATGAATATCCTTTATTACTCAAATTTGAATGAAAACTCTGCTCTATCTCAAGCACCTCCATGCCCTCTCTCATATCTGGGAGCATCTTCCTGCAAGCAGCTGAAAACCCACTTCTCTGCTCAGTTCCAAAACCCCTCCTGTGATGCCTGCAAAAAACCTTGACAATGTCTTGCCTCCTTGTGTACTGACACTACTGTCTCTCATGTTTATAAATATTATCTCATTTCTTCTCCTACTACCTCGTCAGCCTGTACCATCTGTTGCCTCCTGTGACATGTGCAGACTAAGCTCTTCACAGCAGCAACTTTTTCTTCTGTGTTTGTACAGCACCTAGCACAACTGGTGTTTATTCGCTACAGGGTCCCCCAGGGCCATAATGACACAGAAAATTAACCAAGTTAATGAAGAAATCCCACTCTACCTGCTCGCTTTGTAGGAGGAGCCTATGGGCAAACCACAGAGTGACCTACATAGGAAGGAACAGGGCAGCAGATGGAGGGAGGTTATCATCCCCCTCTGCTCAGGTTGGTAAGACCACTCTGGTATGTGCCACCCAGGTTGGGGCCCCCAGGGCAAGAGGGACATAAAGAAATAAGAGAAGGTCCAGAAGAGGCTACTAAGGTCATCAGATGCCTGGAGAACATGACCAACAAGGAGACCTTGGGGAAGCTGGGCCTGTTTCATATATTGAAGAGGACACTAGAAGAAAATCCAACAGTAGCTCAAACCACTGCTTCCAAAGATGATGAAGCAAACTATCCTCTGTAGGTGCAGTAAACAGAACGAGGGGCACCGGCCACAAATTGTAACTTGGGAGGTTCAGATCGGACATTAGGAAAAACTTTGTCATGAGGAGGGTGATGCGGTGCTGGAACAGGAGCCCAGAGAGGCTGTGAAGTCTCCTTCCCAGAGCATTCCCAAAGCTCAGCTAAGCACTCCTAACCAATATTTCTGTTTCTGCCACTTCCCAAGAAACAGAAGGTAAATGCATATTTTTTCTTGATAGAATATTAAATGCTTTAAGTGGAACAATAGTCTTCAAGCACATGCAGCTTTCCATGAAAAATGGCAGATACCCTTTAAAATGTGGGAAATAAAATGTTCTCCTAATAGCTTTCAGCATATATTTGCAGCTTTTCTCCAAACTGTAGATATCTAGATGTTTGCATTAAAATATAAAAGGATCATGTCTACTTTCTTGAGGTGGTATTAATATAAGTTTTAAAGCAAAGTAGTAACATAAGCACATAATAAGACTTAATTTATTAGTTCTAATTTCAACCAATCCAGCCTTTACCAAACAGGCCGCAGAGAAGGATGCACACCTGGTGCGAAGTGGGCTGAGCAAATGTAGGTAAAAATCTGTAGACTTCTTTTCTCAGTTTGCTCCACCCCTCTCATCATTGCTGTGGGCAAATCTCAGCCCTTTTCCTTGCAGTCCCTAATACTGAGTTCATCAACCCAGCACGACTCAGCTGGTGCCTTCCTGGGCTCCGGCAGCAAAATGGCAAAGAGGAGATGGAGAAACTCTCCTTCCATCTGCGTCACAGAACCAGTTATTCACAAGACTTTCCCCTGTCTGAAGCTGTCCACACAAACATGTAGCTCTTACAAGCATATTATTATGTGGTTTATGCAAATAACAGCGACTTGGTGAAACCACTGCTCATGGGTACTTTCATGCACATATATTGAACTAAGCAGCAAAAAGAATTCCTGGACATTCAAAACCATTACTTAGACTAGAGACACAAAAGAGGGGTTTTAATCTCATTGCTGTAATGCACTATATATGCTGCTGATAGGTGTGACTTGGAAATTGCAGTAGGAAGAGAAGTACTACAGCTGTTCTCTCACGGGATGAAAGTCTGGCCCCACTGAGTCCCTGAAAGCCCCTCGAGGCCCATCTTTTAGGGGAGACTCTCAGAAGTAGATGACCTTGGGTGCTGAAAATAATTCTTCCTCTAGTCCTTCACAATATTCACCTCCAGAGTACATTTCAAGACCTTACCTGTTTCTCTCACTTTTTACAAGATCACATTGCCTTTCCCCCCATTTCACGTGTTGATAAATAATCAGCCTGCGACTGATTACAGCTGATGGTTTTGACCTCATTCAGTGTGAACTTGTTGGGCAACAATAGGGATATATAGAAATAAATACACAGAATAAACATATTATTGGAGTTGAAGGAAAATATCAGTTACATGAACACTATTGATGCGACTAAATACGTACAGATCTCTAAGTCTTAGAAAGAGTGAGCTTTTACTCATACGCTAGGTCAAGACTATCCAATAGTAGCCTCAGGAATAACAAACTGGCTTGCCATGAGCACAGTGGGCAGCTCCCCTCTCCCCGTGGATGCTGCTGCAGCAGAGGAAAAGCAGAGGACCAAACTACACAAGGTCTTTTTCTCACACGGCTGAACAACTTCTGATGCTAAAGGAAAACCAGGGTGTCTTGAATACAGCTGTGTCACTCGACCTGGAGCAGAGCTTGCTGGCATAGCAATCCTGAGTTATGTAGTAAAGTTCTGAAAAATCCCCTTTTTTCCTCTCTCTCTCTTTTTTTTTTTTTTTTAATAATGAGTGTTTAAAAGCTTAGCAAATAGAGTCCTAAAAATGTAATTGTAGCTTGGTAGCACTATTAAATATGTATACTGTGGTCTTTTTGACAATTGTATTAATCCCTTTATAAAGTCTTCAGAAGTTCCATCACAGAAGCATGGATGCTGTTTTGATCTATTTATTACTCTTAAGTGTTCAGAGAACTGTCCCTATTTTCTAATTAACACTTTTAAAGATAAAAAGCTATGTATTAAATCAATCTGAATGATGGTTGTTTGTGAATCCCACAAGATAAGGCAATTTGCATGTTCACTTTGTACTTACAAACTAAATCTGCACATCTCCAAAGCAGCTCCTTATAATGTAAACCTTTTGTGAGTATTTGTAACTTAAAAGAAAGTTTGGCCTAGTACAGAGGCAGTGCCAATTATCTAAAGGACTTCTTTACTGAACATGATTAAGATACAAAATTATTAGGTTGTTATTTTACATTGTTTGCAGAGAAATTTGAGGAAACTACTTTAGGAACGTTAAGTGTTCTCCTGTTTTGCTTTCTTTCCTTCTCTTTTTGTACATGTAGTAACATGAGTGCGTTCATGAACAAGCAACCAGTCCAAACAGCAGCCAGTTTCCACATCACGCTCGGGTTCAGCTTCCTTTGACATGAATTAAATCACTGCTGAAATCAACTGTTCACCATCTTGACTGAGTGTTAAGCTGCAGCTTCAAGTACAAGACTTTATAAACTGAGTTTTAATGCAAATATTATATTAGAACAATGATTTATTGCTGGAATCCAGTTCTGATTATTTAGCACTGTAAACATATTTACAGAAATAGATATTTCACAGCAGTGAAACAGTCCCACATCTCAGAAACAACTCCACCCTTGCTAAGAAAGAAATCAACAAAAAACATATCTCCAAACCTCTCTTGTGAAGACGCGTATTATTATTTCCAGATGATGAGAACATAGCAAGTATACCTATGAGACACACTTTTTACTACATTTGCTCTTGAACATCTCATCAGAAATTATTTCTTTCAGGTTTTGCAATCTCCCTTCAACCACCGCCTTGGCTTCTCTATAACCACTGGTCCCAGCACAGACAGGAAGCAGGACAAACATTTCTTCATGGCTTTTAGCCCCAGCAGGCCTTATCCTGGCTCAGACATGGGATACCTCCTCATCCTCACTTTTAGAATTCCACATCTTCTTCCACTAGCAATTTAGTAAGTGGATAGTCATGTCATAAAATACCTTTTAGACTTTTGGTAGACCTCCTTCTTACTGGAGTTTCCCATTATCATCTTGTACCACCATAATCAGAAAGGTCCTTTTTTTCTTAAAAAAAAAAAAAAAAAAAAAAATTTTGTTTTCCCCACAAATCTCCCTGATCTTCAGATCAATGAATTTACCCTGAATTCCAATTCTTTTTCCTGACCCTGACCACAGCGTCTATCCTTGTAGCCCACAGTCTCTCAAGCGTTTATCTTATAGGATACATCCAACACACCCCCTCTTCAGTGTGCTATATAAAAGCCTCCTATATTCAATGGTAGACCATGGTGGGTATATTTTTGTTCTGGTTCCACAACTACATGATCAAATTTTTGTACTCCAGGGTTAATCTGGGTCAGAAGGCCCCAAGAATGCACATCTGACACTCCTAATCTAATTCTGGAAACATGAGATTTGCAGACAGCAGATCTCTTTCTGGGAGCAGAAAAGAATGTCAGACCCATGGGGACACTAAAATGACTTTCAACTATTTTTCACTTATATAGCATTTAATCCAAGGACCTCAAAGCATATTAATTTGCAGACCTCTCTACACACCTGTGACAGAGCATATATATTATTCTACCTCGTAGGGAAGAGAAAATAGGGGCACCTACCTCCCCAAGTCAAAGACAGAACTATACATGGACTATCTAGAAAGGATCCAAGAAAGTAACTCAAGAGTCAACAGTCCCGATGATGATAGAAACCCCACTGAGGCTAGGGAAGGAAAGGTAGAGAGTTTGGCTCATCGGAACATGTATATCGTGGGAATTTGCCAGTGGGTTAAATGAAGAGATGGGCTTCTATCTGGAAAAAAACAGCAAGAAAAGCAGAGATATAACACAAAGACTAGTAACAATTCACAAAGAGCATGGAATTATAAATGTCACAGCTCTTAAGATTTTTTTTTTTTACCCAGTATCACAAACTTCCAAGTGATGCATAAACCTAAGACTTTATTTTCCAAGAGTGGCACATCATAGAAGACACAAAAGCCCAATTCGCATTGAAAGCTGATGAGATTAATCTAAGTGATCTCTAAACTGGGTGGCTTGAGAGCGTGTCCAAGACTTCAGTCTCCTAGACACATCCTAACTCCACTGTGGGACAAGAACCAGATATGAATTTATCTTCTTCCTTCTCCAAAGAGTCTGTTTTCCATGGATGGGAAACCTGGCTATGCAGGCAAGACAGGAGACGCAGCCATCTTCAGCTAACTTCTTGGTGCGGTAACTGAAGGACAAGGTCTTTGGGCCACACTGGCCAGATGATGCAAAGATCAGTTAAATGGGATCACAAAGTCCATTCTCCTCCTAAAATCAAAGCAGTGAGCAGAGATGTTTCACCTCCACCTCCCCAGTTAACGATTTTAACTAATCATAGCCAGCTTCCACCCTCGTTATACCATCACGTTATCATCCTGTTTGCCTCCATGCCACCACAACAGTTCAAACCACTAAGCAGCATCTCCGCATCACTGAAGACACCTTCCCCCAGTGCCGAGTCATAGTCATGGTGGAAACCTACCTCCCAAGCCTCAGAGTCCCTTCTGGCAACAACACTACACACAGAGCGAGTTATAATCTCTTATAAAACAGAATAAAATAGAAATTAGGACAATAGCTGGGATTATATTGGGTAGAGATCCACGTAAAACTTTTCACCAAAACCCCTTCTACTCAAGCAGTGCCTCAAATACTGTTATACCATGATGGTAGCTTGGTATATTGGATAAAATGATAGCCTTGTCTCACATTGTCATTTATTAATTTTTCCCCATCACTAGAGGAAAGTTAGGTAGGCTGGTAGAAATTAGCCAAGCCAAGCTAAGCAGACTTGAGCAGGCACAAACCATGCCAAGAACGGGCCAAGAGGATCCCTTGGCACAGGGCTGGGGCAGCTCTGCAGGACAGTCTAGCGCAGCCGCGTGGAGTGTCTGTTGAAGGTGCCTGACTTGCATGACATGAATTTGACACGCATTCAAGAAAGCAATGAGTCATGAACACAAACTGGTCTCGGTGCCTTACTCGGGCGGTGAAAGGAAGTCAAAAAAAGAAAGGGGTCTGCCAAGCTTCGGTGAGGGCAGCCTGATGATCTTCCACCATAAAGATCTGCCACGGTGGGGAAGAGTGAACACGGCCCACACAAGCATCAGCTAAATTTTCTGGGTTTGGGTGTTTTGTTTTGGTTGGGTTTTTTTTTTTTGGTTGGTTTGTTGATTTTTTTTTTTTTTAAAGAGGAACTAAAACGACCATCCCAATCCACACGCTGTAGGAGACAAAGCATATTGATGGTTCGGTTACTAAACACACTGTGAATTTTCACAGTGGATCAGCAGAAAGTTATGAAGCACAGGTGTTCCTGTAATTGTGATACATTGGGAAAATTCATACTGTTAAATGAGCCTCAGCTTCACACTTCCACCTGTGTGATGTGGAAATGTACTGTGGGTACACGGGGCTATAATAGACGATATGTAGGAATGATTACTGGCTGGTTCAGGACCTGCTAGGTTTTATTTCTCTTAATTTGTCTGGGTGTATAATTTCTGCATTTGTATTTACTGCCATCATAAAGTGGGAAATGTGTGTTATACATGCTGGTAAAAATAATGATAACATGTGAAAAAACAAAGTTAATACACTGAATAGAAAAGAAATCCTGAAAGTCTGTATGCCAAAGGAAATCTAGAGAGTCTGTAGGAAATGGAAGGTATTTCAACGAGAGAATGAAAGCAGCTTGTTTTTTCTTCACATTTCAATTCTACTCAACAGTCTCTTGTTTGCATTTTTTAGAGGGGGGAGGAGGGAGAGGATGATTCTAGAATGGGAAATGTGGGAAATGCTAAAATGCAGGAAGATGAGGCCTGGAAGCAGGTGGAAGAAAAGATCTACTTGGATTACCTGAAACTGAACATGAGAAACAAATGGAGAACATTGGAATACAGCTAGATTTATTTTCCTTTAACAGGTGTTTCTTAGAATGAGAATTGGAGAGGCAGAATTTCTTAGTTTTGTTCCAGACCTGTCAGAGCTTCTCAAGCAAGTGTTTCAGGATTATAAATACCAGAAAGAACCAAAGATCAAATGAAAAGCAAGATGATTAAATATATCTTCCTGCATGCCTTGGAGGTGTCAGCTCTGGTGTTTGGCAAGGAACACAAATTCTGACTACTCATGAGAGAACCTTTCAAGCTGTCCTGGAGACAGCAGACTGCTCTTTGCTAAGGTTAGCTGACATGACAGAATATCTCTAAAATAACTAGTTTTCAGAAATATTCCCCTTTTAAAAAACATAATCATCATCTTGAAGTGACACCTTGAAGAAAGCAAAGACTTGAGTGCAACATCTCAGATTTTGCGTACTCACAGCACCTTGCCCTGGGCAACAGCTTGATGCTCCATAGCTGGAGTTTCAAAGTGGCCTTCAAAAGAAGCCCCAACTGATAAGAACTGTCAAAGGGACAACTTATTCATCATGGGGATGTCAAAGCAGATAAGTATTGCGAGAACTACAGGCATAGCCTCTTCCCTAATCACAGATAACAGTACCTCTGTCCCAGGGAACTCAGTAGCACTGGAAAAAGGAGGAAAAAAAAGGCTGGAATCTGTTTTGGCAAGAAGGATTTTCTGAGCAGACATGACGAATGCAGCCACTTCAATATATGCTACATGACAACCATTTAATATCTCATTTAACAGGGTTAAATGAATCTAAGCCTGATGTTTTAGTCACAAGATTTTTTCCATCAGATATTGCCGTTTTCCTACAACTTTGTCTACTGAATTTCTCACGACTCTTCTCTTGGATCTTTCCCCACATCTAACCCCTTTCTGAGACTCTCCTTTGTTCTTTCTTCTCTCTGGCTTTTGTCACTCCCCCTTCCTTCCACCCTGTGTCTCTTTGAAGTCCTTTCTGCAGACTTCTCCCCTTTCTCCATCTCCTCTGAAGTTTATATGCTTTATCCCTCTGACACTTCTGGAAATTTTAACTTCCGCAGCTCAGTTGCCTTTGGATGGCTCAATTTATCCGCTATCTGCATGGTGTCCTCTACTTCTTCAATCCCAGCAGCCCACCTGACAATATCTGACTTTCCAAATGCTCTTCTTGTCCCACCTTGAAAGGTCGCTCTCCTTCTGGATGGGTTTGGTGTACCCATACCTTATTGGTCTCTCCTAACACTGCATAAATTCATAGCTGTCCAGGACTTACTCAGCAAACTTTGGGTCATTCCATTGCTACCCCTACTGCTCCAACAGTCATCTTGGTCCTAAATTGGATTAACCACCACACCTGTTCTTGTCTGCTGCTAGTCCAAGGTCAAGTGTTTTGTTGTTTTGGGGTTTTTTTAATATGGATATTAAAAAACCCGACAAACAACATTAAACCTAGGCATCTCAGTCTTCACATTCACATAATATGGCATGACTGATGGTATTACAAGACTTGTCATTTCTGGCTCACTTTCCTCATTTCAGGTCTTCTCTCTCAGTATTTCTCCTAGTCACAAACCAGGCAAACAGAGAAGGCACGTAGAAGCTCACGCAGGCTACAACAAAGCTGATATTGGTAGCAATAGAAGAGAAGGAAAAGAGGAAAAAAAAAGGAGGAGAAAAAAAATATTTCCTCTCTTGGCAAGTGTTGTACTCATGTAATACAGGAATGACTTGGCTTGTTCATGGTCTTGCTTACTCCTGGCCTCATCAAATATTGAATCAAGCTTAATCTTTAATTCTGCATAATAAGGAACCAAGTAGTCCCTAACTTTATGCTTTTATCGATCAGCAGATTATCCCCACAGGAAGTGGTCAGAGTGGCTGGAATCCATGTTATCTACTAGTGTAAAGACAAAAGCTCTTCAGATGGGGAAATACTCAGATGTTAAGATATTACCAGTATTTAAAGTATCCATATTTATTGATCCAGTGTTTGAAACTATTTTACTCTTTAAACCTCTTCCCTCCTCTAGAAAATGAATTCATATATGACTTGAAAAAACCCACGATGCTAGATTTTAATAAGTCTGATCTGTGCATTTTCATTTCAAGTCTAAAATTCATCCCTATTGGCTAGTGTTGCAAGTCTCTCTTTACTTTTGCTGTGCCATGCTGTACCATTCCCACTGGCCTTCTGTTGCAGAACCCCTCTCTGTCCCACAGCCATGGGTCCACCTTGTCACCAAAGTTTCTTATCACTCATGTTCAATCCCTGTCCTCCCACTATTTTTCAGTGTCTTGAATCACTTTTCCCCACTCCTATTCCTCACCTCACAGTCCACAGGATATTATTTGCTCCCAGTTCCACCACATGTTTTATCTTCACACTTCCTTGTCAAACGCGATTTCAATCCTATGTCTCATACTCCTTTACCTGATTTCTGTCCTATTCCATAGCAACTGGAATAGCTTTCTTTCCTGAAAGTACTATCTCTTCCGTCACATAATTCCATTGCAAATAATGGAAAAGGGGCAGATGGAGGACATCTCCACAAGGATCAGCCTCATATTTCTAAACACAGGGGTTAAAGAAAAATTGTACCTCTACCAACTTCAGTCCTACTAACAAAAAAAAAAAAAAAAGACATTATAGACTGTGAATAAATGCCAAATCTAAAAAAAAATTGATAGTGGTGACCATGAGAAACTTTCAGTCACCAAATAAGGTGAATTTCACATTAAAACTGTGAGAGTTGGCCAACTGTTACCAGTCTCAGGCAGTCCAGGGAGCTTACAGCCCTGGAACAGCTATGCTAGCCTCGATTATGTGGAGGCTATAACGGAAACCCTTTTTGTACCGAGCACCAAACAGCATAGCAGTGGAGAAGGTCTCCACATTTCAAGAGCCTTTTTGTGTTACTTGCACTTTTGCCATCTCCTCCTTGTAGCTTCATCTCCTGCTAGCCATCCAGATACCATGGTGACACACTGCTGCCACGACGAGGAGGGTGAGTGGTGTCCAGGTGCCACTGGGATAATGGCCTTTGACAACAGATGGTTATAATATTACATTACACCCTTGGCACCATGGCTTACTGACTGGACTGGTAAAATTCCACACAGTGTTTTGGAGCTTTCTTGGGTCTCCCGTTCTCTAATCATGGTCTGCAGAAGCAAAGCGCTGCTCTCATGGCAGTCGGGAAATGACCTGGTGATGGGTTTAGCATAAAGATGGTACACCTCTCCTCTCCCAAAGCTGAGCTGGTTTGGGCTCATCCAGTGTAACAGCAATTGTACACTTTGCAGAGCATTTAGAATCTTAAAATGTATGGAAAATTAAAAGAAAGCTACAATATAGTACTTCTGAATCCCCCCACATACTGTTTTTCTTTTTCAAAACAGAACTTTTTGTAAAAATATTGCAAGTCCGGAAAATCCTTTACATTACACAGCTCTTAGAACACCAGGTAAAATAATTTATGGCAAATTATTCTCAAGTCTCAGTCTTCCTAATATTATCCTGCTGTTTCACAGAGACATATATATCTCCTGTATATTGTACAGGCCTTCAGAATCTGATGCTATTCTCAGAAAAATAAATGGAATGGGAAATGAATATAAGCATTTTAAATGTCATATATACATTTGCCATTGCCTAACAAAAAAGGAAAATAGGTAAAAAGCTGAAGCTGATAATGTCCAGAGACTGTAATGCAGAATATCATCAAAAAGAGCCAATTCCAGTGATTTTGCTGGAGCCATTCTAGGATTCTACTGCAGGTTCGGAAAAATGGAGTGAAGGAGTAAAATGAATATATTTCTATATGGGGTTTGAGAATAACATAGCCACATTTTTTGCTTTCGGTTGCTATTCAAGAATCTTAGCACAGTTCTTAATCGTAGCGTTTAAGTGCCTTTGTTAGTCCATTGTGTGTTAAATAATGTCATTACAATTGTTATGCTTACACACCAAGTTTTGCCAAAATCCCCCACTCGCTGCTTCTTCATTAAATAACAACAAACTGTGAGGGTTAGTTCTGCATCAGCACTTCAATTTCCTCATGAAAAATTGGCCTTCTTTTTTCTTGGCTTGTGAGCACCCCAACCAATATCACTCATGCCTTGTTATACAACAAAAGGAAATAACGGCGCCTGCAACAGCAATCTGGCTTCGCCTGCCCGTGCTGGATGCCATTTTGACTCGTGCAGCCCAGGCAGCGCGCGTTCCTCCCTCGTCGCCTTTGCGGACACAGGACGAGGTCTCAATCTCCCAAATTGACTGGAACGGGGACGGTACGCGAACACACTGGCTAGGTGGGTGCAGAGAAGCGTACGGGCTACAAAGAGGCGTGGAAATAATCATTGCATCCCTTTTGCATCCGATTTTTCTTGTGGGGGTAATGACAACAGAGAGGGATAAATGACAAGCACTGAACGTGCGTTATATGTGTCTTGCTGCTTGCCGAAGCAAAGCTCTAATCATGCAACGAGGTGAGTACGTTTGGACCTGGCACCTACGTGTCTTGGGAACTTCTGTAGGACCCTGTGCACGCACGCACCTCCACATCTTCCTTATCAATTCTGGGGTGCAGATCTGTTGGTATGCTGGTAAGGAAATTGATAAGCCACTGAAATCAGGTCTACAAGAATTTAACATATTTGTAGTTCAGCAATTAAAGATGTGCTTTATTTAAAACACAGAGTCACTTGACTATAGAGTGTTCATCAACAAGAAGTCCTAACCTCACATGAGATTTCTTTATCATTAGATGAGCAATAATTGGTCTAAACAGCAGCTCCATTGACTTCAGTGGCACCGTTCACGCATCTACATAAGCATAAGCGTAAATACTTTACTAGCTCTGGACCAAACCCAAAGCCTTTTGTGCACCTTTAAAGTTGGAACCCGTGAGACCCGGAGCGATACCTGAGAAGTGCCAAAAGCCCTCAACTCCTTACTCAGCAAATCACTCCACCAGATCAATCTCAATCAACGTGGACCTGCACCAAAGATGTCAAAAGAACAAGATGTCACTGGCTTCAGAGGAGGTAGGATTGGGACAAAAGCCAATTTTTTTTTTGAAAAATTTTTTTTTTTTTTTTTTTTGGCTGTTATCTAACAAAAAGCAGAGGGAGATTTTCAACTGAACTCCCTAAGTGGAAGTTGGTGACAAACACCTTTCACACATTCCTTTTTCTGGAAGAAGTGAGGGAAGGTGGCTCAGTGGCTTACATGCTAATCTTCTACTGCTGGAACTATAGATCAGATGGCAGTTGGTAATTTTTAGCACAGCTCTTGTTTAGCTCAACACAGACACAGAAAATGAAGCACTCATTTGCTGACTAGAAAATCACAGTTGAGGTCGATTGATGAAGCAGTGCAAAGAAGCCTGTTCTGTCCCCAGCTTGTGGATAAACAATACCAACCATCACCCTTCACTAGTTATATATTCAACTCTTGAATATTTAAAAATCCAGCTAAGCTACTATATGGATTACCAGCAATTTGTAGGGAAAGTGTCAGATTATTTTACATTTAGTAACACTCGAAGCAGCCAAGCTGCCCTATGTGTCTAACACAGAATAAAATCATTACAGAGGAAGGGGGGGGGGGGGGGGGGGGGAGAAAAAAAAGAAACCCAAGCAATACCAAAAAGTGCATTAAATGATAAACCATGGAAGTGGATTTTCCATTACTCTGTAAAACCTTAGGAGGCCATAAGTTAACTGAAGCAAGCAGAACAAAAAAAAACAAAAAACAAAACAAAAAAAATGAAGCAAGGAAGGTACCATAGCTACTTTCTTGAAAACAAAACCAATCTTTTCATTCCTGCCATTTGTTAGAATTCTTCCTCCAGGCAAGCTGGACAGCTGCACTAGTAGGTTTTTTAGTCATGGGTTGTAAGCCCCACCTGGCTAGATTTGTTTAGCAGACAGCTGGCAGAATGAAATAAAAAGAACAGGGACATACAAACTGCTTCCAAAACAAAAAGCCGAAAGAATACTTTTTGGATGCTTTAGCTTTCGCTGAGTTTATTGGGTGTATGTTTGGGGGAGATTCTTCCCTTAATTTTTATTGTCCCCCATCTCTCTGCATCCCAAAAGTATTAAAACAAGGCAAAGCGAGACTGCAGGGTGCATTAAGCAGATCAAAAAGAAAGGGAAAAGCCCCATCTCAGCCTATTTATTTTGTACATATGCACACATATATGAATGTATATCCACACATACACACAGTCTCCCTCAATTATGGTTTACAGTTCCCCAAGACTGACATTGGTTTTAAATTAACTTCTCTTCTTATTCTTTTCTCTTTTTTTTTTTTCTGTTGGCAACTTTCTTCCTCTATTTTCTAAAGCCAATAAGATAGATTTTCTTCATCTGGAATGTTCTTTCTAGCTTAAAGATAAGAAGGAGTTTAAAATTGTGGGAATGGCATCCCTCCTGCATCTGTTTCTCTCACAAACCTATCAAATATCTAATTTTTGGCATTACTGCTGGCTCCAACAGGGGATGACATAAACCAGCTTTGTGGTTACATGTTTCACTTTTAATCTCATGAAAATGAAAATCAGTGCTGAAATGTCCCTTTACATGTGACAATGTGGGACTCTTTTCCAAAAACCAAAGGAAAGGGGCGTTACCCTGGTTAAGCCTAATATACAGCATATGTATAAATTTGCTTTTAGTTTGGATTTAGCTTGATCCTAGCAGAGGCATTTCAGGACTTTTTGAAATTATTATTACTATTATTATTTTGGTTTACTGCAGAGATTTGAAACAATTTTGAAAGTATCACAGTCACTACACAAAGGAAGATGTACAATAAATGTAAGATAGTAATCAGCAGATGAGCAGGCTGTTATGTGACAACAAATCTTCTGCAAGTAATATCATTTTCCACACAGCTCTATGGTCACATTCCCTTGACATGTTTCTGTAGTTAGTGTGAAGGGAATCTGGTTTTTGCATGAGTTCTTTATTAAGAGCTAATATAGTAATACTGGATGTACGACTACGAACCAAGATGGCTCGGATACCGTCTTGATTGGAGAAACTTTATGAAAACAAACTCCAAATGTTTCAAAATAAAAATCCGCCTTGACCCTATTTGAAAGGGAACACGTGCAAAAAAAAAAAAAAGAATATTTACGCTTATGGTATGACCAGTACCTATGAAACCCAGATGATCTGAGGTTGAAAGAAGCCCAAGCTAGCCTGAAATGCAAGCCTACTTTTACATTCTGTGGAAACGTAACAAATATTAGCCACAGGAAGGCCCTGAAACCAATCTAAGCCGTTCCATAGCACAGCACTTGCCCTCCCGAGCAGAAGCCGTTCTTGGCTGCCCTCCATCTCTGCCTATACGTCTCCACCGAGCGTAGACTCCACGGAGCCTGGCGGGATACGTGCGTTTGAGAGTCCTTGCTTTACCCAAAACATCAGTATCGATATCATATGCTTAAACAGGAGTAGGAGCCCTGTAGCACCTAATCTCCCGGGCTCAGGGAAACCCAACGCCCTCCCCAGGGACAGAAAGCGGGGCCTGTCCACGCTTCCATCACGTATGAAATCCAACTCTCCGCCAGCGAGCAGCAGGAAAACAGCATTTGGAGGGGGTAATATCTGTCACTCAAGGTGCCTTCGTGGCCGTCCTGGCCAATCTAGTCTTTGCAACAGCTTCCTCCTCCACTTAATGGGTATTTATTAAATAAATGCCCAACTATTTGATAGAAAATACACAACCATGCATCTTTTGAGGTCCTTCTGTTGATCTGTTGAAGGCAAAACCTATTAAATCCTCTGCATAGTCCTACGCAACCCTCCCAGGCTCCGGCTGAAAGAAGAAGTCGTGCTAATTTTGTGTCTCTCGAATTTCTTGGGTTAACTCTCTATAAGAATTCACCCTGCCCTAGATGAACCTGCAACTCGGCCAACTTCTTTACTAAAGAAAATTGATTCTTGTTTACTTCTTTCAATAAAAAGAATCATGATGAATTTTAATAGGCTCACCCCCCACTGCTATAAGATCTCCCTCCTTTGGCTGCGTGAGCTTTGAAATACGTAAATCAGAAATAAGCCTGTATTTAAAGAAAAAGATGATGAAGAAGAAATTCCAGAAGTTTAAAGCTCATCATTAATACTTGGCCAAACATCCATGTTTTCTTCCTGTGTACCTCACCCCAACAAACACTTTCTATATTATGAAAGACCTGCCTGTAAACTGATCTCTGCTTTTTAGCTGGATGCCTAATGATGGCTAAACAACTGAAAGTGTTTCATATTTATGTTGGAAGATTAACATAACTCATTTCAACTCTGTTGAACGGACACATTTTACTCAGGAGAGAAATATTAAAAAAACCCCAACAAAATCCACAAATGCTGAGGGAAAAGGGACATCAACTCTTAAAAATATTTCCTAGTATTACCATTCGTATGGCATAAACAAACAGGCAGAGTGCATACATATTGGCCCCAGTCCTGTAATTTGGATGACAAGGGAGATCCTTTTGCCTAGGCAGTGCAAAACTAATTTCACCGCACTGGCACATAATGCAATGTGATTGCTCCCTCAGTTTTATATTACAAGGTCACTGGAGCAAAAATTTTTGTGGTTTGTACAGTACCAAGCACTCCAAGAAAACTTATTATATAATGATGTTATATTTAGTATAAATAAACCCATACCTACTATATAATATGGGGGAAAATACTTTATTTGTCTGACGTAGGGACTCTGCGAAAATGTTGAGGACATTTTGTAGAAAACCAGCCTTTGATAAAGAAATTTTGCTCATTTCTTATAGTACAAAATTTACTTTTCTTTCCTGAGAACTCCCAAACATTTGGAAACTTTAAACTGAAGTATTTCCATACATGGATTATTTTTCTTCGTGCATCAAAGAACTGAATCCGGAATTCAACTTTTAACAATTCGGACAAACAGAACGTTACAATGTGGCTAAATCATTCAATATTGCAACCCTATTAATGCTAAACTGTTGATCACTTCAATAAGCAAAAGACGTTGCTTTTCCTTGGCTCTTCCAGCATCACCCAGACCTCTGCTGAGATGTTCAGTTCAGTCTTGCCCAATGTAGAACTGGTTTGTAATTTTTAAAATAAAACCTTTGAAATGCCACAGTTGATTCTACTTCAGTTCAGAACAGATCTACTCAATATTATACAAAATAAGCTTTTCTTTTTTATTAAAAATACTTTCAAAACAATTATAGAAATTCTGTCAACATGTTTATTTACCAAAACACAAGCCTATAAAAATGATGGGTGTTCCCACAACTGCCTCAATAATAAAAGTTCATGTTTTCCTTTATAAAAAGCTATGCAACAACAACAAACACTTTTTTCCATTCTATCTTTTTCCACTCCAAGCAGAGAGTTTTATCTGGCAATAACAACTGGGCTCACTTCCTTCAGCACCTGTATTTTCTGAGAAGCCAGTAAAACAAGTACTCATTCAGCTTCATGTGTGAGTTTTAATGTAATCTCAGCCTCAACTGATGTGACTTTGGAACCAAAGTGTTTTGATTTTTTTTTTTTTTTTTTACTTTTATCTCATATGTTTAATACCAGCACAGTTACATCCCCCAACGTTTTATGGGGCATATACAGCACCAGGCAGCTAGTAACTTTATGCACTGATTGCATATGTATGCATTGCACCAGACTTTAGGACTGTAGCTGAAATAACTCATTCATAATTACGGAAGGACTTGGAAACTTCATCTTGCTTCTCTTCAGCTTCATTTTACCCCAGATGACCCCTGAACAGTACATTTTGAAATACCTTTCCATATTATTGTTTAGATACTTCATTTGCTCAGTAAAAGTAATATAAAATGGTGCCCTTCATCCTCATTAAGATGAGCGACAATATCCATGCAAAACTGACGCACACATGGTTTGAGATGTAAACGATCCAAAATGAACACTATCAAAAGGTAACGAAGTATGGCAATCTTGATTTGGAAACGCAAAGGCTACCCTGTAATCATTGCAGTTAAACCGCTCGGGTTCAAGGTAGGCATATACTTGTTGAAATGTGTCCTCCATCAGCTCCATCCCACAATTTTACCCAAATGATGCTTCACGTGATACAGTCCTACTTCGGTGGATATCATAACCCGCACCAGGAGACCCAGCTCAGCTACTGGAATTTACTCTCCCAAAAACGAGCGTGCAAGAGGACGCTGGGCTACGTGCACAGGCACACGCGTCTCCCCAACCCATGCCGTATAACTGGGTATTTACAGAACTCACTTCCCGGAGCAAAACACAAAGCAGCTCTTCTCAGCAGACCCGGCCGCAAGCACGGCGCTGGCGCCGGTGTCGGTTTGAAGGCAGCACCCACATCAACGTTGTAATGAGAGTCAAATCCCATGTAATTTACACATTAAAAGGAGAGAGCAATGCATGAAAAAATCAGTTTGGCTAATGAAAAAATCAGTTTGTCTAATGAATTTAAAGTCCCTAATCAAATATTGGCAGGAAAGATATTTAGAAACTCTCCTAATGTCATCCAGCTAATTCTCCCCATTCCAACTAGAAGGGAAAGCAGTTGACTTTTATTCCCCGCTGAACCTCCCGCCCTCGAATCACCAGAAAGACCCTGTACTGAAGAGTATAATTAAGGCAGATTAGGGCAGATTTAGCTGTCAGTTATACCAGTATGGCACAGGTAATTCCTTTTACTTCAGAGGTTGCATGACAGCCCAGAAGCCACAGTCTGACACTCCAGGTAGGTAATGTACCTTCTGGAGAGACTTTCCCAGTATGGACGACTCTTTGAAAATATTTTTTCCTTAGCTGGTAAGTACACCCATAGCAAAACAAATATCAAAGCACACGCTGCCAAAGTACAGGGGAACCTGTGCTCCTGGGTCGCTGCCTCTACTAGGTTAACTTGGACTTTTAGCTTCCGACTTTTTTCCTCCAGAAGATTTTTTAAGGAACTTGTCAATTAAAGTATTAGTTTATAGGAAGGAAAAAAAAAAAAGCCAAACCAAAAAACCAACAAGAACAAAAAAACCCCCTCAAATTAGTATGTCCTATAAAGCATTCATTTTCCCATCACCCATCAACCTCTGTTATTACCTTCCTTGGATCTTGCCCATCTGCCTCTGCTGGTTTTGTCCTTCTTCCCTTCCTACTTTCTGCCATTCTCCTTGATAGTATCGCCCTGGTGTCCTCTCATCCCCAGCCATCAGCCCCCCCCTTTGTGCTGCACCCTGACTCTGGAGTCACCACTGACCCAGACCATGCCCTTGTCCCGTTACCTCTCGCTCCATCGTCCTACCCTTCATTCCTCCACACCCTTCTTCCCTCTTGTGTTTCACCTCTTTCCTTTCACCTTTTCATATCGCCTGGGTTTGGGGAGGGAAGCACTGCGAAGACAGGCAGGACAGACTTCCTATTCTCAGCTCTGGCAAGAGCCTCATCCTGACTGCCAGCAACGTGATTAAAGAAAACAACCACACAAATGAAAAAGTTGATCGCTTTACCAGTGTCTTCATCTGTGTACAACCCATTCCCTAAAGGACAAATTTCTTCCGATATATAACACACACCTCTCTTTATACACTACCTACTGTTACTTTTTTTTTTGCACATGACATTTGAAATATCTCTAAAACAACAACGTCCCAAGGCTGGTAAAAGTTTTTTTTATTTTATTTATTAATAGCATCTGATATAAGGCTTTCTTGGATAACTGACTGCTGATCCCCAAAGGATGAAAACCTAAGCATACAAGAAACTAGTCCAATGAGAATATACAGGGCAATATCATCCACCAATATTAGGAAATCCATGAAGTTCATTGTATCACACACAGAATATTCCAACAAGAAGAACTGGGAGAGGAAGAAGTCAAACAAAAGAAAAATTAAAGGATTACCATTGAACGTCATAGCTAGCACCATCTTGCTGGGCAATGCTTTATTAGTAGGCTGCAGTTTTGATGATGGCCTTTTATTGTTTTTTGTGGTAACACTTTATTTTAAGTATCTTATCATTATGAATTCATTTAGTATTGATTGCAGTGGCTCTGATCATAAAGAATTAATTTGGCATGCCATGAATGTCATATGCATTCATATAAAAAAAAATTTGCTTTAATTCAAGATTAATTAATACGGCAAAATGTTATTGCTTTTGCAATATCACCATCTTAATTCATCTCATTTTTTTCAGTAGTTCAGAAGCCCATTCTTAGTACTTTTACCAGAGTTTCTTCATTTTTACACAAGTTTTTTTAAAGAGTAACTAGAAGCCTTTTTTATTTCTTCAAGATTTGGGGATGAGGGTTTAAAACCCAAAAATCTCCCAGAGTGCCTAACGGTCCCAAATCTCATGCATTTATTGCACTAACTAGACTAAGCAGGTTTTCATACCTAACTGGTGATACTGGAACAAGCAAAGGTAATTTAAAGCTTGTATTTCTTCCCAGTCCAACAGAAAGACTTGTGGCCTGAGTGAGAGCTGGCAAACACAGAAGGGATTACCTGTGACTTCAAACCCTCTGTAGATATGTCAAAACACACTCTGAGCCTTGACTAAAAGCAGGTATGTGCTTTGGATGCTATGTCTCATTGCATCTGTTACAGGCAACGTGTCAGCCGCGTCTCCATCCGGCTGCTTCTGACCGTGATGCAACATGACACAGTTTGATAACAAAAGGATGTAATACACCATAATGACTCCAGGCAGGCAATTGCAACACGATGGGATGTGCTGCCATGTAGTAGCAGGTGACATACCTCTTCAATCAGTCATGGACTAATCGCTAAAGCCTCCAGTTTAGGTTCACTTTGGAAAAAATCCTAAAGTCTTGATGATTATTTTCATCTGAACGTTTCAATATTGCTTCCTGCTGCATTCACCCTGGCTTCTCTTCACTGTTGCTGAATTTCCAGGTAGCAGCTGAAGCTATACAAAACAAAAACCAACAAAAAAAACCCAACCCAAAACCAATAAATGCTTGGTATCTGGGCTGTGCACAAGCTGATCCTCTTTGCTAGGGAATATGCACGCATTCACCCTTAAAAATTAACAAAGAGAATGCTGCGAAGGTAAGAGGCTATTCTTTATTTGTGCTATGGGAAGCAATAATGGAGATTTACAGTTCTTCAATACAGCAAAGGATTTCCCAGAATGCTGACTAACTGAACCACTCTGTACTTTATTGATGTACCAACGCACTGAAAACACAGGTTTATTAATAAATAGCTTGACTGAAGCGTAAAATGTAGAAGGAGCCTGGAGAAGGACACCATCTCTATGAAAAACAGGGAAGTATGGGGAAAAAAAACCCACAAAAACCAAAAAATACACTTACTGTATGGGACTGAAGAAATATGATCAGGAGATTAACTTTGGGGATGAGGAGAGAAATTCAAGTGCCTGGGGAAAACACTGAAGAGTGCAGGGAGATCTATGGGAGGTCTGCGCCTGCAAAACGTTTCCCCTCCTGTTTCTGATTTGCGTAGCTTTAACCATCCTGCCATTTAATTAATTTCTTTTGTAAAGAGTGTCACAGATGTAAAAATCTACTTCTAAAAAAATAAAAAGAACCAAAAAAACAACCAACCCAACCCTGGTGCAGATATATATAAAATGTCAGACCCGGGTTTTATTGCAAGCAGCCTTGACGGAAAGCAAGCAAGCTCAGGGCCACTGGCAGGGGACGAGATCCACTTGTACCTCTGTGAGCTCTGCTGTTTCCACATCCCTGGAGCATCCTTCGGGCATCACACCTCAGCCCCAGGCACGTGCTGGAGCAGCCTCCCCTCTACAGAAGCCAGCGGGTTTGGGGACAAAGCCACCCTCCCGTGCAGCCCACTACCATTTTTCCAGTGGACTTTCATTTGCTTGCATCTCAGCTGCCGGTACTTGGCCCCTGTTGCTCAGCAGGGCTCTGAGCAAAGTGAGAGGAATAGCGGGGGAAAACGTCCCTCGCATCTTCCCTTTCAACTTCAGGCAGCGTGGGGAAGTGTATCAATGTGTAGCAGATGTGCTGAGACCAAAGCGATCTCTTCCTCATGATTACAGTTGGTTATACCTGGGGATGCGCAATTTAATTCAGGCACAAATGTGCAAAGGAGAGTGGTACTAAAGTAAAATAAGTGGTACTAAAGGCTTTGTTCCGTGCGCAGTAATATAGTGTTTTATTTCACTAGACCTGGCTCACACATAAAGAAAAGAGGCACAGTTTGATACATGCCTTCTCCGATGAGTACTGCTAAGTAAGTGTATTTGTTCTCAGTGCTGTTGTCATAAATATCATGAAATTTCTTATTTGAAGTTGGGAACTAATGATTCTTTCTCCTCAATGTGCTACAGTGACTCTGCACCCTATTGTTTTCTACCATTTGAGAATGCCCAAAGATGTCATTATAACTTCATGTATCAATATTAAACCTTTGCAAACAGTTGACTAAATGAGCAGTTATCTTTGTGTCTGAAAATAGTGTACCTTTTTTTTTTTTTTAAACTTCATTTATCAGTAACTAGGTGTAGTCAATTGTTCTCCAGTATTGATCACAATATCTATAGCAGTCACAGAGTACCTTTGCTCAAGGTCATTGTAAGGTCGAGTTATGATCAATATGAATTGACTGCCTGCAAATAAATTTAAGTAGCTGACATAACTGAAAGGAGTACCTATTTAAAATTAAGGTGGACCATGTGTCCCTGTGTTAGAAAGGCTCACGGACTACATAAGCACAGAGGAGGTACAAGTCGTCTGAACGTGCACCGCCACTTCACCAGTTTTTCCTGCAATTAGAGGTGGATAACTATGGATCTCATCCTGAAAATGTTTACTCCTGGGAGTAAAAAACCCCCATATTCTTCAGTCTTAATCTGTAATGAACTGACTCACTTAGGATCAGACCCACTGCCTTGGAAGTAAGTTAATATTAAAACAGTATATGGAGGGTCTCTATTGCTGTGCTCCATTTCCCATAGGCTTTCTGTACTCCCTGGTCTGTAGAGAATCCAAAGATGGCCAAACTTTTCCAACATCAATACCTACACCTTGTTCTTCAATCCCTACTTAAACATCTATGTCTACGGGCAGCCATATTGGGGGGGGGGGGGGGGGGGGGGGGCAGAAGAGAGGAAAAAACACAAAAAAAAACCCAAACCAAAAAAAACCAAACCAAAAAAACCTGAGCAGAATAAGTATATTAAACCACAATGGGCTCAGACAACATTAGCCAAGGGAGAGATGTCCCAGGTGAGATGCTCTGGGAGAAGACCTGTGATCAGGTCGCTGGCCACTGGATGTCACTGCTGCCTACCCGAAGGTAGCCTACAAAGCACTTATGTGACTGTAAAAATTGTGGCTGTAGGAAGCAGTTTTGCTGGAAACATTCCACATAGTTAGGCAATTTCTAATTTCAGAAAAATAGGCTCATAAAGCTCAAGAAGGCAATACCCAACTTCAAGAGTAATTAGTTTCATTTGTTTGCTTCAGCTTTAGCTGAATGAGGAACACTAATAAAGAGTAAGTTTGGGGGTCGCAAGTAGTTCCAGAAAGTTGCAGCCATTGTGCTTTTACAAAGGATATCTTCAGCTGAGGTATTGCTTTCCAATCTCATTTGAAAGAACAAAACTAAACCCTCACCTTGGAAAATTCTCCTATTTCTATCAGCCCGTACCTGCAGGAAGAGTATATTTAGTTTAGCTTGCCTGAAGGAGGAACCACCACTGCTCCCAACCTTTGCAACCAACTACGCATCATGAGCCCCACTGGACCAAAAATAATCTGACCAATAACGAGGAAAGATCTGGCCCACATCTGAAAAAGATAATCTGAAATTATTGTCTATATTTAGATTATAGAGTCTATATTATTATTGTTGTTATTAATTGAAGCCATTCATCTTGGTTCGTCACATTAGTGCAGCAGCTCTGCGGGTGGGATTTATGTGACCAAATGCAGATGTCTATCTTGCAGACATCTGAGCTAGGCTCTTCTCACATTCAGGCTAGAAAAAGAGATGCCATTAATGTGGGATTAACCTCATCCTAAAGCAGATATAAAAACAAGCCAGATGAAATGCATTTTAAAGGATCTATTTCTCCCTGTTGGTTTAAAGCAAGCCCAAATTGACTGGCTCTGATCTAGACATCTAAAGCCAGGTGAATTCATTCTCACTCCCTCTGCCTGAGCTAAAAGCAAGCTGTTAAGGAAAAGAAAAATAGGATGTTTCGGGTGTTTGGAGCAGGAGAACTAGTACAGCTCCTGTTAGGATCAGAGCTCTGTGTCAATTCATACCTCCAGAAGGATGCCTTAAGTCTTCCCATGAAACGCTCTAGAAATGGGAGCTCGGATCACAGGGATATCAGTAGCGTGAGGCTTCCCAAGACAGCCGAGCCCTCACAGACTGCTTCTGCTAGAGGTCTTACCCTGTTAGCTCCTAGTCACAGCTGCCTGTTTCGAACCCTCCTTGCTGGGTTCCTTTTCTCACAGCTGTGCATGCTGAACCAGACCACCAAGGGGTTGGACAAGTACCAGACCTCATGCAGGAGAAAGCATGGGAATGCACAGCCA
>NC_134175.1:49765880-49813380 GCF_964188355.1 Buteo buteo
CACGCCGGGAAACCAGGGGCTTCGGTGACAGTAGGGCTCTCACAACTCCCAGCTCCACTTGATGAGTTGCAGGTATTACTCAACTGATTAGTATCTGAGAGAAATAAATGTCTAGGTGAAGAGCAGCTGGCCTTAGCTCAAACTTAGATAAGAAAGAAATGGCAAGAACGGAAAAACTGGCAGGAGCAATAATTTCGCTTTCACTGAATACCGCTCATTTAAGAGCGCACAGAATGGTACGTGTTCTTGGATCCAAGCTTTTTTTTTGTGAACTGCTCCTAGAGCTAGCAAAATTAGCCAGATACAGTGCAGTTTTCAGTCCTCAGGGCAGACTGAACCTCTTATTTCTGCACTCAGAGGATGCGTCAAAATTTCTCCCTCTCCATCGAAGGGGTACCACAATAGCAATACCTCCAAGGAAGCTCCACGGCAGCCCTCCTCCACCGCCAGGACATCTCAAACACATTACGGATAACCTCCCCTAAGCTCTGCGTGCCCACAGCAGGTCCAGCCCTGCACTAGTTTCCCAGATCCAGCCCCACGGGCATCATCTACTTTCTATAGGGTCCCCGGCAGCAGCTGCATCCATGCAGAACGGTGCGGTCGACTGCAGCGAGGCTGTTCCTGACAGGGGAGGCCACCTTCATGGAAAACCTCTAGCCCTAGAGATCTGTCTCTGGAACAAGTTTTGCTGATTTTAAGAAACATTTCCGTGTTCAGATTTATCTTTCCTGAAGACAGAAGAAAAAAATTGACTTGTTCTTTTTTTAGCTGGAAGATCACACCTTTTAAAAAAAAAATAAATCCATATCTGCACAGCAAGAGGCAGTGGAAGAAGGTTTAATCCCTTCTGTGGGTCTCTAACTTTTCCTAAAGAATTACACAATCCTTCACACTATAGCAGTAAGCACAGAAGAAACAGAAGCCCTACACTAGTGCTACCTTCCTTCCAAACTGTGACCTGCCAGTAATTTTCCTTCCCTAAAATTTCCATCCTGTCATGACAGATAAAGTGGCAGGGTCTACCATTCCTAATTGCTGGCCCCAGCTCCTGCTGAATTCCAATATCATGCACAGTTTAGTTATGGACTTTAGGCTGCAATTCATAGCCAAGCCATGGAAGAGATTTAATTCAATAGTGGCTGGGGTCACAGGAAGAGAGTGCCAAGAGTAGCAGACCCTGTAGTAAGATATCTTGAGAAAGACAGTTACTGGAGGCAGAGAATATACTGGATGGTTTTGTGGGAGCTTACAGGAACAGCAAGAGGACAAGAATCAAAGCCCTCCAGGAAAGTTAATGCATTAAGGAGGGGAAAATGGTGAAGGCTGGAGGGTGGGCTGGCAGCCTGGATGGAGAGGTGCTTTGGTTTGAGAGGGGTGTTCTTGTATTTCGAGCTCCACACCTGAAAACAAAAAATGGTCAGAATTGGCTCATGCTGGAGGGAAAAGTGGCAAACTGCATAAGATGACACAGAATCCTATAGCTTCCAAATTTATTAGGCAACAGCTCTTACTATAACACACGGAAACTTAATGAAAGGCTGCGTAATGTTTCTTCGGTATGTTGGTGCTGGGAGATGCTAAACAAACCTTTATGATACAGGTAACTCTTTAGAAGAGCGGCAAACCACATTCATTAAAAAAATCAGAATGAAAACATAATCCGATAAGTGTCCTTCAAAACCTTTTCCACGACGATTTGCCCAATTCTATAAGGATAGCAAGGAGGGCTGAGGAGGGACTGGCTTCTGGGCCAAAGGGGGTTTCTGCTCAAAAGCGGATCATAGTGGGTGGCTCAGGAATGAAACTACCATTGCTTGCAGGTAGTTGTACTATACTCATTGCTTTGCACAGAAAGGTTTTCAGTGGAGCTTTTAAGTGTTTACTGTAATGTCGGAAGTCATTTATTTTATACCACGACACAGACCCTGCATTAAAACTATCACTGCCAGGAGTCCCTGCGCATGTAACTATTTTTATGGACCAAATGTTGTGGGTCAATGTTTTAACGCAGGCTTGTTGTACAGTATATTGCTCAGTAAAGTGTCCCTCCACTGCAGGCGCTTAATAGTCTGTCTGTTGCTTAGCCCATTACCACAATTCCACGCTCTTTCTCTGTTTTATTAAAGCCCAGAGAGTCGAAGGGATGCCCGTGGGTGGCATGTGGCTCAGGGAGCTTTATAAAGCAACGTGCAAATCCTCCAGGTTTAAGGTAAAGGGTCCCAGCCCACGACCTCCACCACGCCACGCACGCAAGCGGCCGCGGTCGCCGATGACCCCCTCTCCGGGCAAAACAGCAAAAGCATCCACCATTGACTTTTTTTTTTTTCCTTTTTTTATGTAACGCTGGGGCCACTGTCCTAGATTTTCCTGGCAAGCAGTCAAAAAAAAAAAAAATTCTTCCTCCACACCGGGCAAAGCTTCCCACCCCGGTGTTGGGGCGATGCGAGGGGTCCCTTCCCCATCCCGAAGGCTTCCAGCCGGGCGTTCATTTTTGGCGAGCTGCCAGAGGAGGGTGCTCTGTTGTTAGATGAAGACCCTCCAAATTGGAGAGGCAGAGAGAGAACAGAGCAAGAATCCTCTTTACCTTACATCTCCCTTCAGGAAAGAGACACTCTGGTGCCTGCTTTTTTTTTTTTTTTTTTTTCCCCCTTCCTCCCGTCTCCCCCCCTTTTTTTTTTTGTCTCATTCTGTCACTCTCTGGTTCTTTTACAATGGCAACAACAATGATCTTGTCTAAATGATTTCACAGGCTATTATTCAGACACTCAACTTTTAACATTTCAATTTTGTCATTTTGTTGCTACACAAAAGGTGCACTTCTCCAGTATAATGTTCTGAGAATTATGTCAATGAGCAGTAATGGCTTTTAACATTAACTTGATCATTAACAACTACATTATCTGTGGCATAATCAGCACCTCAGTCTATTGTGTAATATTACTGTACAGATTTTGGAAATGAAGGCCTCTCCTAAGCAAAAGTTCCTTGGATTAAGCTGTGATTTTTCTTTCAATTGAAATGCTTTTAAAACACTTAACATTTTTTGTGAACACTTTTAAATTGGGTTTACATCACTTTGTCTTACCTCTGGAAATGGGCGGTAACATTTTTTTAAAGCAATCTAAGAACATCCAAGTTGGGGTTTGAATCAAGTCAACTAGACGAGTTTAACTACACCAGCACAAGCTGCAGACCAATTCCAGAAGGAGTCTCTATTTTGAAAGTTGCTCACATCCAAAGCCCGTTCCATTTTTACATCAGTTTTACTCGATCTGTTCCATAAATTCACCAACAGAAGCTATGCAGATGTTAACGCTTTTATATTACTAGACAGAAGGTTGCCAATTTTAATTTGTCCTTGCCAAAGAGTCAAAGGTAACATGAGAGTTTCTAATTCATTTTCCATGTTTCCTAAATAAAATTGCCCTATGATTCACCTCCACACACCCTTCTTGTTGGTAACAATTCCCATAGCCCGAGGTCTTTTGTTAGTGAATACATGTTCTCGGGCGCAACCTTTCCTGGGAGAGAAGGAACAGCATCCCTAGCTCCTCTTACATACTAAGGACCACTGCTTTAACTGATGGGAAAGCCTTTATCACTCCAGATGGGATAAATCTATTGATTTTAATTGAAGTATGCTGATTTACACCAACCAAGCACCTGCCCGACTCCCTGCACTTCTCTAAAGAGTCTCCCATTAGGCTCTCAGACACGAGCCTTACGACCACTCGTAAATCAGGACGCAGCGACCCCCCCCCACCTCACACTTCTATTCCCCCTTCTTCCCAACGAGGAAAACAGCAAAGCCATCAGCGGGGAAGTGACTGTCGCAAGGTCACACACAAGTCAGGGGCCAAGCCAGAATCAAAAGTTACTTCTCCTCGCTCTCACACGTGCACTTTAACCACCGGACCGTATCCGTCCATGTGTTAAAGATGAACTGCCGCAGACTCGCCGGTCATTATGTGCTCTGCTGCTTACGCACTTCATTGACTTTTATGGCCCTACTGGTCAGCGCTCCACCACCCAACGGTTACGCCATCGCTCCGGTGTCCGTAGGCTATTTCTATGCTATCCAGGTTTACCAAAGGCAAATAAAAGGGAAGCCAAATAGGAAAAAGATCCTAAAATCTGTTGGTGACTTCTAGAGTACCAACGGCCACGGAGCCTGGACGGAGCCGGGTGTGTTTCACGGAACTCGAAGGGATGTTTTTTAGGCTGACCAGGTGTCCCTACGTGAAAAAGAGGTTGCTGAAGCGAGGACGGCCTGAAGGCACACACGGTGGGCAGACAGCAGTTGAGTGCCCACCATGTTACCGCATGGCACTGCAGCAGTTAGGTGGTGGGCAGAGGACCTCTTATCTGCCATTTTCCGCTCTCCTTGATATGCCCTGATATATCCCGAACGTAGGGAACAATGGGAACATCATGTCACAGCCACTCCCAACGATGGGGAAACCTGCAGCTTTGAAGAGGGTGGGTGTTTTGTGGATGCAGCGTGCCAGCCTAATGCAGTCAGGAGCTGAATAGCAATGAAAATAATCATTTAGCTCCATGTGTAAATAATTTCATTCTAGTAACAGTTACAATCATAACAATAATGAAAACAATCACAGAGACTCAGAGAAGCGTTAGAGAGATGCCACGTTCAATTTACAGAGTTAGTTAAGCTAAGTCTTACATGAAAGAAATATTTTTAATATAGTAATTAGATATTTGTTGGGAAATTCTTGCCTTATTCTTCAACCAGTTTTGCAGGACACTGTGGGTTTTTTCAGATGTTACCGTGGTTCCTAGTGTTCACAAGAAACATGTCTGGCTATGGGCTTGAAGGTGTGCTTGGACCGCTCCAGTGCTGCAGAACCATCAGCAATGCTATAGCTCACAAGAGGAAGAGAGGGCTATGGCCACACTGCTGCATCCCCCAGGAGCAACAAGTAATTCAGGTCTAGGGCTGCAAAGGTCTTCTTTAGAAATGGATACTATTAGGCATCTAGTGAGTGCGATTCAAACAAAGGTCCTTGCCTTTTGGGACAATTTAAACAAAACTTGAAACAAGATAGAATCTTTTTGGGAACTTTATGAAAAAGCATGAGTAGGCAGAAACTCAGCTTTAAAGAAGATGGAGGCAAATGTGTCTGGACAGCTTTTCTGCTTGTGAAAGTCACAGTTCTTCCAGTGGGATGTAGTTGCTCATACCACCTGAGAGCTGCCTCAGGTGTATTAACATCCAAGGCTACGCTTGAAGACACATGCTTCAGTATTTCACCCTTAAAAGTGCAGTTACTCCAGAAATTAAAGCTTTGCTTTGCACACTTACAATGTCATGTCTTTTTGTTGATAATTTTTTTCAGTAATTCCATTATGACAAATCACAAGACTGTCAGATACCCCAGGACCAGAAGATCACAACTCGACAAGTAGCAGATGCTGATGTGGAGGTTTTAAATAACATTCATTCATTTTCCAGATCCTACAACACAAACTACCTACAACCCATCAGTAGCAAAGTCAGACACAAAGCCTGTAAAAATGCACTACCCTACCTTACTCACTATTTCAACCAATTTTAGTCCAGGGACTATCACAAGAAACGAGAAGGAAAACCTAAGAGGTTTCACACAAGCTGTTTCTGCTTAAGGACAGAAGTTTTAGCTCAAATATGGCATAATTGTGATGTCATTGAACACAGCAAAAGCTGCAGGCAAACACCTCGCTTTCATTGTAATACTACTACTGTAGGCATATTTGAAACACTATAGCATCTTCAGACTATAATTATAACTGTTTGTTGTTTCTGTGGTTTCAGAGATAATAGAAGTTGTTCATAAAATTTACACAATGCCAATGCGCTGCATACAAAATATAGACTCGGTGTCACAGGCAATATATTCCCACCAAGAAACCTGCAGACCGTCAAGTTATGATTTAATATTATTGTGAGCAGCAATTAAAAATACAGCACTGGAGATACAACCCCCAAAACCTTAGACCTGATCAGATAAACCAAGATGGACTTGCCTGGTTAACCGGGAAACAGTTTCAACACCTGAAGAACCAGCCAATTCAAAAACCATCTCGGCTTGCGTGGTCTTATCAGCATTCCCCAACAGAGACCCATCACGAAAGAAGAAAAACTCCAGTAAAAAAGAGAAAGAACACGAGGAAAAAAATATTTAACAGTACCCAGGGTGCTTCCCCACCCTCCTCCCAGCCCATGTGAGGTGATGGTGGTGTGGTGCCTCCTCATCCCACGGCAGGGACCTCCCAGCTGGGTCTCTCCCCCAGGTGTTGCAGATGGGGTTTCAGGGAGGTCCTTCCAGGCCAGGGATCACCTACAGCTGTTGGACAGAAAATGAGAGAGCAGGCTCTCACGCGGTTAATTGATAGGTTCGCTCATCTTCACCACCTTGCTGTTCAGCTTCACCCACAGAGGTGCAAAGAGAGGCAGATGCGGTATTTGGCAAGCTGTCAAGACACATCTTTCTTTTAAAAAGTAAGGCACACTTCACTGGCTGCTCTCAGCCACGTCCTTCTGTCTGTAACAAGACTGCTGTTGGCGCTGAAGATGCCCTTTTCAAACACAGTCAAGGAGGAATGGGTGAAATAGGGAGAAACCAGTAATTTTTTCCAGGTGCTACCCAAAATGGACTCCTGCTCTTCCTACCCCACTCTACTGTCAAGAGCTGGCCTCAATCCTTGCAGACAACTCCTTGTAGAGGCATTCTTTCACCACTCATCAGACAGCCCAAATTCACCTTACTGGGCTTCCCAGCCGTGGGTCCAGCCATCCTGCCACACGGAGAGTCTCAGGCTGCACCCGTAATATGACACATGGTCCGGATGCCATCGCCGGATGACATCAATCATATGCACAACGCATCACAAACGGCAGCATCCCACTTTCAGTTTTACCAGCGGTGTCATTTTTATTGTTTCATCCATCACTCTGTACTCTCGGCTCCACAGGCAGTCTCTCCCTCTAAGTATTTCTTGGAGTTTTGGAGCCCTAGGACAGATTTGAAGCTTTGGAAGTATCATAAAGGTTATTCCCATTGACACCCTCTGCAATCTTATTGTCTCTCTAGCTAAACAGTAACGGTCACTTGAAAAGTTAATGGTGATGCTGCTACGGTGAGTCTTGTGATGCCTGCACCTCCTGTCAGAAAAACATTCAAAGTGAATCTGAAATCAAAGTAGACAAAGCTAAAGTTCTGCTTATGAATGTCCCACCCAGTAACGGCAGCGTTGTCTCCTTTGATTTTGAATTCACTTTGAAACTCTCCAAACAGGAGGTGCAGCTCAACTGTGGAAGCAGAAGATGCAAAATGGGAACGCCACTCGTTTACTTCTCACGTGGCTGGTGCTAACAGGTGGAGGATGCTTAACAAAACCCATCATAAGGCCCCAGTGCCAACAGGAATTATCTACCCACATTATCCTTTCGCGCTTGGGCTTCCCAGCATGGACGTACAGGGCTTTTTGTTATTCCAGAAACCACCGAGCGCAAACGGAGCGGTTCGTTCCAGCTGAACTGGGACTTTCTGCATGAGCTGACATTTTGGAAAGTAGTTTCCTTCTTGGAGCTGAGATGGGATTTTTCTGGCTTTAGCAAAGTGGGAAAATGTCCACAGCCCTTAACTTCCACTCCTAGCATATTTTCGCTAAGTAATTTGCAAGCAAAACAGTCCAGAAAATGCTTGGTCAGAGCAACATGTTTTTATAGCCACTTTATTTGAAAGAGCAGAATGTTTTTGGTAATGTTGTTGGAATGACAGTTCCCTAATACTTCGCCTCACCATTTGCTGCTTTTGCACACACGTATACCTTTAGATCTAGAGATAAAATTGAGCGGCACTGCCCCACGAGTGGTTTCCATCCACAGTCAGGAGGCATGAACAGCCTTACCCTCTCCGTAGCAAGGAGCCCCACTGCAGAGAAAAGAAAGGACATTTTTGATGGGGATTGAAGCTCCCTTAGCAAGCTGACTCCAGTATCGCCTCCTTCCTTCGTCGTGCTACTTCTTTCTTGATGACACTTAGCTCGGAGCTGGGAAGGGCAAAGCTGGCAGACTGGAAGATTGCCTAATGTGCTGTGACTGACATGTAATCGAATATTCAACCACTGGTCCTCGTGTCGGCGGTAAAGTGAGTATGACACCCTTCAGCTTAGTTGTGATCACGCCTCGGTCTTCTGCAAACAGTTTCATAAAGGTGCAGCCTGGCTTCTTTATGAGCCAGATGTGTGAGATGGGAGAGCAGTCATGGGGGTCACCTGCTCCCAGGAACGTGCCGAGGACCTGCGAGGGACTGACCTTTAAATGCCAACCGCGTCCCCGCGCCTCGCACCGAGGTGGGACTCGCCGCACGGCTTTGCTTTCACAGCCACCATCGCGCTCGATGACCTGGACGAGCCACCTGTTCGACATCAGATGACTCTTTATCTCTCGTAGCCTTTTTGGATCCGTGAGTGCTGAGAAAAAAAAAAAAAAGACACACACACACACACACACAAAAAAAAAAAAAAAAAAGAACATTTGGGGGTGAGAAACCCCTAGGGAAGGAACTCAGATGTTCGGGTCAGGCCTTAGAAAAGGTATCAATTCTTCTTTCCACTTAGCACAGCCTGCTGCCTGCCCGGACTCTTTGTCTCTGCCCTCTTCCCAGTACAGAAAGCATTTCCCTTTTAAATGACATCTGAGCGCTGACATGCTGGAGGCACCCATCCTGCATCATCTCTGGCAGATGGTGCAGCTGGCCACGATTTTCGGGATTGCTTAAATAAAACCACAGTGCCATATCAAGAAATGTAGAGAAAATGCTCAACAGTGCTTAAGATGTTTAAACATCACAAACTGTCTAAGACTTCAGATTGCCGTACTGCGCATTTTTGGTGATGTAACTATTCTTAGCGATGGTAATAGTAAAATCTCCACCACGATTCATTTTCCTTTCTTTCCGGAAGGCAGAGACAAGTCCTACGATATTCCTGTCCTGACCCCACATCAGACTCTTTCGCCTTGCTACATTAGGAAGACGTCTGGACGGTTGTAACAACACGAGTCAAATGCTTGAGGTTTCTGGAGAAGGGAGCTTCACTGCTGCAAGCGTCAGATCCGAGATGCCCTGATGCCATCAGACGAGAAGCTGACCCGCTCCTTCGGTTCACAAAGCCGGTAACGTCTCCGCATGGCTTTCACAGACATGCAAGCAATTTTAATGCAAGCAGCGATGTTCAAGCCAACATAAACGCCGGCTTTCCTTTTCCCCTATGGTTTCGCTTGCTTTGAGCTAATTAGCCTGATGGCCATTTCCCTGCCCCCTGGAGATGATTGTGTTTAGTGGTATATGTATTTTGGGAAAAAGCCTTTTAAGTGAAAATTGTCATTGTCATATCCAGGAGCCATTTAGCTCTTTCTAGCTCTACAATATGTCTTCAGCTTTTCTACTCGTGATTAAAGTTAGATGTGATACTGGAAAATGACAACGCTAGGAAACTTTAAGTCACGACTGCTGAAATCTGGGGTTGTGGAAGGGAAAAGAGGGATTTAATGTCCAACTTAGTGGACGTCTTTGAAAGTTTAAGCCCTGGTAGATCCCAAAGTACACGAGACAACCTTGCAGCATTTACGAAGTTACCACAAGAGAGCCATTGCCTGTAGATGTCAAAGGAGACCCCTCACATCTGCACTACAGTAAAGCTACTGAAGCCAGCGATACTGGGGACCGTGCCTAAAATTCACTGCCTCCCCCAGCAAGGGAAGCACCTCGGAGGAAGCAAACCCTCCCGAAACAAATGAAGGTGCCTTGATTTTTTTCTCCAAACTCTGCTCAGTATTATCGTGCCTTGGGAAAGAGCGCCTGTCACGCCAAAGCAGAGTAGCTTGCAAAGATATTCAGAAGGCTCGAGGTGAAGTCAGTCCCTGAGAAGCTGAGATGAATTCCTGTATAGTTGCAGGCAGGTATTTATTTATTTCCTGGGCATACTGACCGGCAAATCTGTAGGTGTTTCAGAGCGCCGTCACCCAGGGTATCACCCCAGCATCCTCCTCCTGTTGCCTTCCCCCCCTAGTTCCCAAACTAGGTGGGAAAGCAGCAAGAAAAGGGCAGGCAGCCCACTCCCAGCGCTCCCAACACGTCTCTCCACGGAGGCGATGGTGCGAGGGCGGGCAGCTGGCCGCCTTCCACGGGGACCACGCACGCCGCTTCCACCGCGCTCAGGCACCTCCGGCCACAGATGTTGGCTTTTATTGCTCAGGTCTCCCATATCACTGGGCCACCTGTACAACATATTTAACATACAGCAGTTATTCTGTTGCTGGTTGCACTGAAATAATCTTGGCAGGATATGGTAGTTAAACCCGAGCATAATTTTTTACACTGTGTGTAAAGTAAAATCACCTCTTTGGATAAGTAATATACTCTCATTCCCTTCTTAATGGAATATAGTATTTCTTGTCACCATCAGAAATTGGCCAGAATTGGTATTTAAGGTCTGAATGTTTCCATTCCAGGTCCAGATTGCAATTCCTGAAAAAATGGGGAACTTTTACAAACTCTGGATTTTAGATGTGGGATACTGTTGGACCCTTCTCAAACGCTGAGATGGTGAAATGCAGCCTCATCACAGAGTTAGGTTTCAATGGAGGCCTCAGATTCAAACACAGATCCAGGATTTGGATGTGCTTTTTGGATTTAATCCCATTCCTAGCCATATCCATTTGATGTAGCAGAGCAGGCTATCACACTGGTTAAAAAAACACTTGGCGCATCTATTGCCTTTTTTTTTTTTTTTAAGTGAATTTAAAATTTTCTTCTCCCAAACTTAGAGAGAGGTGGCATGACTCTGAACATTACAAGAACATAATTTTCTTCTGCTGCTGTTCAAGAGATACAGTATTTTTTTTCCCTCTGTTTGCTTTAAAAATTAGGTTGCTAATGATAATGTTCCTCTCATAGATGATCTTGTACTTTTTAATGATACCCATAGTTTTCCTCCACATAAATGACTAAATCCTCACAGAAATCTCTGTCTTGATTAGCACTCCTGCTAGTAAAATTTCACATACTAAATCAGTACCAGCTGTAGCAAGAAAGAATGAAAAAGGCAAGTGTAAATGTTCCATATGCCCTACCAAATTGGCATCTGTGTCAGTAACCCTGTGTTTTTTTAAACAATTGTATACATACATTCTCAGAAGTGTTTTGCTCACAGGCTTCTGCAAGCAAAATTTCCTCTGTTGGTACATCACTGAAATGTCACATCTAAAAAAACCCCAGCGAGTAGTTTTTCTCCTTCTCCTTCCTACACCCAACCCTGCCGTGCAATTAAACGAGTTACCTCGAGTTTACTGCACCTTTATTTTGACGTCTGCTCTCCGTAACCTGACACTGGAGCCCTTCTGCAAAGCTGCTTCACATTTAGCGCTCGGTTATTAGTAACACTACCGAAAGCCAAAGCTACTACGGCATTGTAATTATTTCCAAGCTGAATTCAGAAATAAGGACTCGAGTTCCAACTCGGCTGTTGGGGAATGCTGCGCCGGGAAGCGTTCCTACGAGCCAACATCTCGTCTTTCGCGTGACTCATGAATGATGATGCAGGAGGGAGCGCGTCCCGGGGACAGCCCCGAGCTCTGACCCAGAACGGTCAGTGACTCAGCTTCATCATGCGGAATCACGATTTGGGGACAGAGCGGGCGATAGTTACAGCCTCTTGGACCGTCCTGGCGGTAGTAAAGTGGCTGAGCACCACCTGCTCCATCGTTTTGCTGTCGAACAGAAGAAAGCCCAGAATACGACGCAATAAATATGCACACAATGCAACTTAAAAGTAACCAACTATGTCCTCGGCGAAAAACACTTTTAAGTCAATTTATGCCTATCCTGCAACTGGAATTTGATCGGTATGGCAAAATGGGCTTTCAAAGTTAAACAAACATTAACTAGCGCTCCAAATGGGTAGCAAATGCCGCAGCCTTCTGTGGAAAGATGATACGGAGCCAGACTGTCCGCTGGTGTAAGTCAACCTAACTTCACTGGACTTCGGTGGAGCTGGGCTGATCAACACCAGCTGACTGTCTGATCTACTGGAAACCCGAAAGCCAGCCATCGTGTTTCCCTGACATGGGATGATATAAAGTAAACAGGAAGAATTAAGGACCAGTTAAGGGCATGAATCGGATGTTTCTGGGAATAATAAAATATTTTTCTCGTTTCCAAAAGTCAGAGAGACCCTCTCTCCTCACACTCTTGGCCACGACAAAGTGGTGACACTCATTCTGTTTTTTTCCAGTGCAATATGGAGTGTATATTTGCACATCATGTCATGCCTGTCCATGGCAATCAGAAGCCATTATTTCCAAAAGCTCCAAATTCCCTCCTGGACTCTGGTATGCCAAGTTTTAGTTCACAGTGATTTCTTCTTTTTTTTTTATGGTTGATTTATAATTGCTGCAAACAGAAGTTTATAATGGAAATGCTGACAAAACCATAACTACAGTGTCCCGTGAACACTACTATTGCTGTCTCTCTGTCAGACTTTCCTTTAACCCTATGAGCCAAGACTTGTATCGAGTATCAACAAAAGCCCAGAATACACAGGGCATAGTAGACAGAGTAGAGAACTGGAGACAAGACTCCTGGAATAAAATCCTTGCCTCAGTGAAATCAAAGGGATTTTATCCCTGGTGTCTCGTCTCGCTTCTGCCAGACACTTGCTGTGTAATTTGGACAAATTTATCCTCTGCAAAATGGACAGGAAAATATGTTCTGCACTTACCTTACAAGTGTTGCAGCGTGATTAGCAAATCACGCTATTAAAGGAAGCAAAGGAAGGCTAAGGATAAATATAAACGCTACCTACAAATTATTTTAAAAAAAAAAAAAAAAGGCAAATATTATTCTAGGCATCCTCTATGCATGGGAGGCGGTAGGATCTTTACAGCTCTGCCCGCATGTATTTACACAGAGACATCAATATAATATCTCCCTGCAACACCCTCATTATTTGGGTCTTGTCTCATGTTTGTGATTTTCAATTTTATTCCAGGCTTAGGTCTCATTCTTGACATTTTTATGTAGGTTTTGTATGCAATAATATACATACATTAGATGGTGTTGAAACCATCAACCCGAGTTACTATTTTTAGCGCAGTGCAGAGGATGGGACAGAGACATAAGCGACAATTAAAAAGAATATATGCAGAGCTGTCATCAGCAAATATTTTTTTCTCTTACCAGGAATCCTAAGTGTGTAGAAGGGCCTCCTAGGCAAAGTTTTTAAGGCAAAACACTCGGGTCATTCAAAAAAACCAACTAGATGACATCACCAGGAGGCTGGGCTGCTAAAAGGTTCCCGATCACCGAGTTGTGAGAAAACTTTTATTTGCTCCTTCAGATTGCTGATCTGCCTCTTTGCTTCTGTACTACCCGTGCACAGAGCCTGCAGATGTATATAATTTACAGAGCTTTCCTCATCAAGGGGATTAGGCAGCCCTCTTTCAATATGTATAAGAAGTACAAACACACACTTACCCACTGTGTTTTACGCCTGCCTGCAACAAACAGCTGAACAGATTGTGATGAAATTCAGACATTGACAATCTGACAAAAAACTTCTTTTTTGCCTTAAAATCTGGCTTCCAGAAGTTTTGCAAATCTAAATATTTTATTTGAATATTGCGAGGGCCCCAATCTTATGGAAAGCCTATGAAGCAAACATGTAGATAGATGTAGTTAAGGAGGCAAAAAAAAAAGAAAAAAAAAAAAGCACAGACACATACACAAAACGCATATATTTGGTGCAACTTGCCAATTTTCACAATGACTCGGGTGCGTTTTCTCCCCCCGGCTCCTGAGACTGTAACTAGACTCCTCTAATAAGCACTTTTTGCCCACCAGTGTGTCAACGGTGCTTTAACAGTAGTTTCAGTGTCAAATTGCCCTTTCCTCAGCAGGGATTGTTAAGCCTTTCTGTATTATACTTCCAAGACTCTCACGAGCTGGAGTTGGGAGATATAATATTTTCTTTGAAGTTTGCATTTCACAACACACTGGGATGCAAACAAGCTCCAGTTTCTCAGTAGTCAAACAATTCTGGCACACAGGGACTAGGACTAAATATTGTACCAAATTTTCTAATTACGTCTTTGTGATATTTACTACACGATGTTAGGTGAAAGCAGATTCTAATCAATATAAACCCCCTTGTCTAAACAGGACATCTGGGCTTTGAAATATTCTGTTTGTTGTCTCAAAATTACCCTGTAGCAAGCCACCATAACAATATAATATCTTAGTCATGGGAAACTTTGGAGTATTTCTGATAAACTTATCATAAACAGATGAGTGCTTTCTCTCTTACAGTATTAAGGTGATGTAAAAAGTGAAGATAAAAGTCAGCTGTACGCATAAAATCATGGAGACTTATGCCAACAAAATGCTATGTTTACAAGTTTAAAAGCTCAAAAGTCTGAAAAGGCAAAAATTGGGATTCTTAAAGTAACACTAACTCAGCCACATGGCACATCCTGGCACGCACATTTAGCAAAATAAACATTAGCATATTCATATACACATTTCTAGAGCAACGTATTTTTAATGTGGCCAAACTAATTCAACAATGGGAATCTCAACTTTTCTCATTTTATGGCCAGATTCTCAGCTGGCAGAGATATATTATTTCAACAAACCGACATCATCTACAGCAGCTCAGCAGCAGAGCCGCTTGCTTCTGAGCAGGCAAGTGCCAGATTCTGATGCACTTACGATGACAAGTCTCTTTTTCTGACTTTAATATCAATATTCATAAAACAAGATAAACAGATGTGATTAAGAATCAGCTCCTTAACTAGAAGCCTCAGCCTTCCAGTACAAAAACATTCATGAGAGTCACATTTTCGCCTGTATTTTCTCACGTAAGGGACTCGGAAGGAATCCAGCCTCCCTGGTACAAGTACGTTACAGCACAAGACGTGGGCAGTTGTAACGCTTTGGACCTGAACTTTGGCTGATGCTGATTTTAGTGACTCCCTCGGCTTTATCTGGCAATTCCTTGACTCGTTCTTCCAACGATGACAAACCGCGCCGGCGGGGAGCATCTCCCCGCTCGCCAGGCGCACGGGCACGTCAGCGCAGGATCCGTTCCCGCGTTCAAACCTTCCCACAGAGAAAGTTTTCTGTGCCGAGGACGTTCTCGATGGATAACGAGGCGGATCCGGGCTCCCAAAGCAGCTGCCTTTGCAAAGCTGGCTTATCCCATCACCCCCGAATTGCCCTCGGTGGAGAGGATCTCCGGATGGCTCCGGGCCAACGCCGCCAGCCTTCTGCCATCCCAACCTGCCCCAACCTGCCTTCCCATCACGCCGGTGCTCGACAGCCCGGGATAAGGGGATCTAAAAATGACACAAAGCCCCCTTTGCCCCACCTTAATATGACCTATGCTAAATCCAGCTTGGCTGGGGCTGAGGATCAAGGCCCTTAGACACTCTTAACTTAATGCTGCAGGTAGGAATATAACCCCCCCCCGCCCCATCAGCCGCTGTTTATTTTTATTTTTCGAGAGCCCAAGGTCCTGGTCAGGACTGCAGCCCCACTGAGCAACACGCTTTATAAATATGGAAAAGCCTCAAAATTTCTCAGTTTAAGAAAAGGATACATGAAGAGCAGGCAGTGAGATGCAATTGCATGCAAATTGTTTGTACACACTATCTGCAAATAGTTCGTTGCTTGGTTGGGTTTTTTTTATCATTATTATTTTCAAAGGATCTTGAACATCACCCAGCTGGACTTGGAAGCATCCGGAGTGAGTTGGTTAATTGTTAACAGGCTTCATAAAGACACGCAGGGAATTAAGCCACCGATCACCTCTTTTCCCCCTTTGCAAGTCACAAAAAAAATCCTCCAGAAAAGCTTAGCTATCCGTACCATTTCAAACAGTATATGTCGCTTTTTCAGAGTTAGATACGGAAGAAAAAAAAAAAAAAGAAAACGGGAAAGCACTTCACACCTTTGAGATCTCTAGCCTGCTAACAAACTGGCTAGATATTGGCAAAGAGGTTCAAAAGTTAGTAGGGGCGACAGACAGAAAAACAGACAGTGCAATTGCTTCATTTCCATAAGCGATCATGCCAAAAAAATCAGATTTGATTAATAATTAAAAAAACAAACAAACAAACAAAAAAAACATTATCTTGAGAATCAGGAATAAGTCCGGCCAGAAAGTTCAGAAAGGCCTAGACATATAAAACCAAGGAGTTACAGGGCAAATTCTGACTTTGAGGCTTTGTTATCACGAATCGGAGGGGACGATGCTTCGGCGTCGCGGTTGGGGGGGACGGGACACCCGCTTGTCCCTGGGACCCCCGGCCAGGAGCGCCCAGGCCACGGGGTGGGAATGGCCATCCGAGAGCCGCCGGCCAATTACCCAGGAACACCCCCCAAGCTCTGAAGATCTAAAGATCCCCTGAATAATCCTATTCAGGGAGAAGAATTATAACCATGAAGGGCAAAAACGGGGGGAAATGGGATCCTTCCTCCGGCCCCCGGCAGACGCGGAGAGGACAATGGGGAAATAAGAGCTAGCACGAAAGTTTCCTCCAGTATGTCCTCAGCCACCGTGGTTTCAGATGAGAATTTCCAGAGGCAGGAACTAAAAGAATATTATGATTTTCTTTGGGGGATTAATTACTTTGCCGCTTGTTACCTTTTGTTAGAGGCGTGACACCCCGTAACCTTGTTGCACAAGGCACCAGATGTCCGTTCGGATATCAGTTTTGAAAGAAAAATGTTTGTTTTCCTATTTGAGTCTGCAAATTATTTTTTTTTTCTGCTAAAACCCCGTGAATTTTAAGGCAAGCAGACACCAAAACGTGCTACAAATGATATAGATGGGTGCTGAGTGCTTTGGATGAAAGTAAATAAATAAAGGCAGTGCTTCCTCCCGCTTGCTTTTGCTGAAGACGCGTATCCTCTTACAAATAAAAAAAAGTATTAAGAACACGTTGTGAAAAATAACAAAGAATAGCAGAGAAATCAGAAAGTGAGTGGCACTTCAGATGGAGTTTAGCAAATTAAGTCATTGACCTGAAGAGGAGATTAATACCAAACAAGGTGCCCCTTCTTCTGAAGTAATGAATATTCTTCAAACAGCAAGGGAGCACTGACTGCTGTTTGATGCTGATGACATTGAAAATTTAGGAGAACAGAAATTCCATCATTTTTCATTTGTATGCAAATGCGCCTGTTCCAGAAATTAACCCCTGAACCCCATGTCAGTTTTCATCTGGAGGAATTCTCTTTGCTAGCATCACACAGCGCAGCCTTGCTGCTATCCTGGGGTCACTGGGGCTTCCCCACACAGAACAACACAAAACCCTAAACCAAAACAACAACAACAACAAAAAGAAAAAAAAAAAGAGAAAAAAAAAAAAAAGGAAAGAAAGTAGGGTGGGGGAAATTGGCCAAATCATGCCAGGCTTTGTTTACCCCCATTAATGGAGTATAAAGGAGCAATAGAAGCCAAAGTATGTTGTAAAATGCACATCTCTAATGCATGGCTCTGGGTACTGGCATAATTGTAATGCAAAATGCAGCCGTACCTCTTTAGGCAGAGCAGCGGCCACTAATCACTTCCACTGGTGTTAAGGTGAACCATGGGCCAATATACAAACCGTATTACTCTTCCTTTCAGCTAGGGCTTCGACTGTTAAAAAGTTCCTTTGTCACTTAGCACCTTAGACAAATGCTACTATCTGCATGTGAAGGGGAAAGAGATGATGGAGGTTTTTTAATTGATGTGGATTTAATTATGCTAATTTAGACAGCTGTAAAGCCTTTTCAGTAGAGCTGCATAATGGGACCAGCAAATACAGGTGTCCTTCACTGCAGGCGCTTAATGTTTAACCTTAGTCGTTTTGTAAGGAAGGGAAAATGCAAAGTAATGGTTAACCAGCAGAAAGCTCCATTTCTTGAGGACCTAAAGAGGACACTTCACTTTGATTCCTCCTGCAATCCCATTCAGGGCTGCAGAAATCCACACACGCTGAGCAGAGCACAAACACTTTTCGTCGCAGTGATGCCTGCTCTGATGGGTGAGGCTGAGGCCGAAACAAGAGGGTTGGGGTCTGCCACAGGCTTCAGCACCCTGCACAGGGTGTCCTTCGCTTAATTTAAGCCACCTCCAAAAATATGCTTACTTTAAGACAGCCTTTTTGCCTTCCTTCTGCAGCCCTTTCTTGTCATCTTTTTTAATCCTTTGTATCCAACCACCTACAGCATCAGCAGTGATTAAAACCAGTAAGCAAGATACCTTCTTAGGGTGTTTCCTTGGTGTCTTAGACCCCTCTGAGGCTGCTATGCCCCTACCCTTCCCAATACCCCCATCCCACAGCCTACAGCCTTCCTCTAGGATGGAGCCAACACCCCCAGTGACCACCTGGAGATCCAGTACCCAGGGTCGGCGTTTGGCCAGTTCAGCTCGCCAAAGTGGCCACGCACCATGTAACCTCGGTGCTGCTTGAAGGGAAGAGTGTAAATGCTTGGCCAAAGGTGAGGAAGGGATCACTGAGCTTTTTTAATATAGAATGAATCATAGCCCAGAGGTGCCTGCGTGTCTTTGGTGGCCAGAGGCAACCTCAGGGACTAGGTGCCTTGTGTTGAGATGCCTACATGTCACCTCAAAGCTCTCCTGTTCAGTAGCACTTTCTTATTTGTATGTCCACTAAATAGCTAAGCTGTTGCTTTTTTTTTTTTAAAAAAAAAAAAAAGAGAAGTTGCTATTTATTAAACACTTGTTAGAGTAGGACCAAAAGCTTTGGCATACAAGTTCTGGTAGACATCACTGACGAAATTTCAGGCGTTACCGGGCCAAACATCACCCATCACTGGATGCAGCAAGCATAGTCTGCTCAGAAAGCTGGACTTTGGGCTGTGCATTCCTCCCAGAACATCTCTTTTTTTAAGGAGCGCTGCCAAACCGGTGAATACGCTGGAAATAGACACTATATCATCAGATGGAGTTGATTTGTGTAAGGCAGGAGAGCAAAGATTAAATCCAGGTGAACAAAGCTATCTGCTGCTACATCTTCTTTAGGTGTCCCAGAGGCAGCAAGAGCGGAGATAACGGGAAAAGTGCTTTCCCATCCTGTGACGCAGTGGGAGCTCCGCGACGGGAGCCGCTCTGCGTACCTCTGTCTGTCTCCATCGTAGTGGCACCTGGATGCTGCGCTGTCTCTAATAATTCCTAAAGTGGAGTAGAAATGGGCTTTTATCCCATTCTACCTTGAGGTTACATGATTTGCCCAAGGTCACGGAGACCAGGGACGGAAATTCAGATTTTTGACTTTTCTTCCATTGTTTGATAGCCCAGCATCAAACCGCATCCCCCCTTTTTCCCTACCTTTTCCTCCCTGTCTGCAGTTTCACCTTCTGAGCTCCAGGCACCGGCTACGATGATCCTCTCCATCTTGGCAATAGCTCCTGTTCTGGGAAATGTTAACACCGGGCACCAAGGGGTTAGCAAAGTACTGTACTTCAACCAAATTAACCAGCTTCCAAGTCTGCAAATTCTGCTGCCTAGATACAGATAATTCTCCCCAAACACTAAGTCCCCTTGTCCCCCCAGCTCCTCCTCAGGAACAGCCAACTGCAAAGCGCTAGATAGCTATTATATTCATATGCATATATTATAAGCATTAGCTTGACGAGCTTTCCGGTGACAGCGTCAGTCATACTTCACTTCATCCTCCTCCTGTGGTCCAAAGCTGGATTCAACACCCATGGGCCCACGCTGGGCTCGCACGGCAGCTGAAGGGCCAAATGCCAGTTAATCTGGAAGATATCCCTTCCAACAACAGCACCTGACTTCCTGGCCGGCTTCCCCCAACGTCTCCTCGGTTGTTCTGGCAGCTGGGACATGGACAACACGCTTGGGGTTGGGTCAAGTTTTCCTCTTGGCTGCTTTGAGCTCTTTGATGCCATTTTCCTTGACTCACCCTTGGTTACGGTGAATGGTCTCTATTACATTTTCAAATAACCTGATATCCATAAGAAAGGCTTTGGGGTAGGTTTTATTTCAAGTGTTATCCATTCTTACGTTTGCCTGATGCACAAATGTAAGAATCGGTCCTAGAGCCAACCAAATCCTGGTGCTTAGCCCAGCAGTATATCAAATTTCTTTTGCATATCCAGAATGAAAATGCACAGCCTTTTTAACAGGGACAGCCAATGTACAACATACCAATGTAAGCACTCTGCTCTGTATTTTAACAGATTTTAGGAATTTGTGGGAATTCTCTTTAACGTTGGAGAGTAAAAGATCTGAAGAAATGTTCTTGCAAAAAAAATACAAATGGGCGCTTTGATAACTATAAAGTTGCTTTCTTGGACCAAGAGCCCACATTAGGAACCAAATAAAATATTTAAAGGCAAAAATCATGCAAAGTTTCCTCCCGTGAAAGGGAAAATATGGTCTACGCTATACCAGACCTTCCTTTTGCAAAAGCTGTTTAGGAGTTGCCATGAAACAAACAGCATTCAACAAAGACCTTGACAATTTTTTGTTCAAGTTGCATTTATATATATGTCTAGAATCGGTTGGTTTGATTTTTCTTTAAGTCCAAGTGTCAAGTTGCATTTCAGACCACATATAAATATAATTTTGCTCTCACATAATGCTTTTGTATCTGATGTAATTCCATTTACTGCAGCGGTGTTACCTTTCAGTTACCCTAATGGGAACAAGAGCAGAATTACGCCGATAAAAAAAGCTGCTTACAAAAAGAAATACAGAAAGAAAGAACACAGAAATAAATACTTCCTCTGGCTTATTTAATATATTTGTTTGTCCAAATTGTAACAGAGATATTTATTTCAAGAAATATTGTTTGATCAGCAAGAGTAAACACGGATATATCTTAAACTCCAACACGCAGTTTTTACAATTCATCAAACGACACCTAACTAAGATTAAGTTTAGCCGGTCAACTAAAAGAAACAAAAAAAGGTTTCAGGTCATATAATTATACCCTTCTGTTTCCCAACTTTCTTAGAAATCTCTGCCTAAAAATAATTCCAGCATCCGGATGCCTTGAACAATTGGCTTCTTTTAAAACACATATAAAAACTCTTATTCCGTCCTTAGCCATTTTAAGGTCTTGGTGCTGGCATGAAGTAATAGCGCTTAGCACTACTATATAACCGCTTTCCATCTCCAAAGCACTTTACAAACATTAGCTAATTAATCCTCACAACACCCCTGTGAGGTATGTAGGTAAGTATTGTCATCCAATTAGGTAAGTATTAAGCCCTGTTATCCCACCAGATAAGTATTAAGGTCTCCCATTTTATTGGGGATCCTGAGGACAACAGGTTAAGTTACTTACCAAAGGTCACAGGGGGAGTCCGTCGAATAAAACTTGGGATGCTCTGGTTTCTTGCTGCCTATTCAGGCATCCGGGCAGCATCTGGTGCTGCTCCCTTGACAAAGGCGTCCATCGCCATCCACATGGAAATCAGGGCTTTCTATACCCCACCCCGAGACACCGAGCAATGAGGACAGCCCGGGGGAAAAGATGTGCCCAAGACGCACAGCCTTCCCCTCTTTGAGGTGGGCGAAGATGACATGGTCTAGAAAAAAATCTCAGGAATTTTATTCAGAATAAAGGTCTTGGACCGGGGCGTTGTCCTGTGGGTGCACATGGACACACATTCAAACGTATTGTCAGGCCTCGCCAACCAAAAGCTCCTTCTTCCCCTCCCAATTTACCTTTCTTGTCCACTGCCTTGTAAAGATGGACGCACATTAAAGTCTCACATCCAGCCCACAGACACATAAACATATCGACCGTGGTTTGCATCTTCTCAAGATAAAAAAGTCCGATTCGAAGCCCCAGCTCAGAGGCTTCCAGGTTTGGAGGTAAGCTTGAATCCACAAATACACTTGACGGGGGCAAATCCATTTCAGAGGATCTAGAAAACAGGACTAGCCCAGCACATTTTGGGTTTTAATCTAGTCTCAACAGATGTCAAGCTCGTGAAATAATATCATCCGTCCCCCAGAGACAATGCCAGTGTGCGCATCTGCTTTTAATTTCACTTTGCTGCTAGAGAAAAAGTGAAAGCTCCTACTGTAACTCCTGTGCCTGCAAGTTAAAAGAGTCTTGACTTGGAGTCCTATGGGGTTTGTGAAGCTTATCGAATTCTAGACGGGTGTAAGAAGTCCCCCAGAAAAGCAAAATTCACCCCGAGTGAGCCCGTTACAAGCTGCAGTCCCAGGTGGGGCATATTGCAGGGTCTGCCTAAGGACCCATCACGTGCCGGCGTGTGACGGACAGTCACGACCGTCCTCTGCTCAGCGATTTGGCACTTGGCTAGTGACAATTTTGTTCCGTGGGAGCAGCCCCGGTGCGATAGCAGCTCTTCTTCTGAACGTGGGGGACCGGCACGGCGATGCTCCAGCTCTGGCTGGAGCTGGGGCAAATCCCAAGTGTTAAAAAAAAAAAAAAGAAAAAAAAAAGACCTCGACTAGATTTCCACCGAGCTGATTTATGTGTTCAAGTGGAAGGCAGTTTTAGCTGAAGTAAACTACAGTTTTTAGATCATTCAAAATTCATGGCAGTTTGATCCCACAGGACGTCGAGCAAACACAAACAATTTGCCAGGGATCCCTACAAATTTAAATAACCAAACCTTGTACAGTTCTAGCAAAAGTCTCAAACCAGTTCTAAGGAAGAAAAAAAAGAAGGATTAAAATGGAGAATTTTTATTTTACTCATCTACACAAAAACATCTCCAATGCAATACATATCCAGATCAAATGCACACAAAGAAGTAGCCCAAACATCTAAGGTCTTGAAACTCAAGAAACCTCCAACCCACAAACCAAAAACAAATAAACAAATGGAAATAAGAGTCATGAAAAAAGAAGGTACATTTAGATTCTGTTGCATTCTTTGGAGTGGGTTTATTTTAACACTGGACTGAAATTAAAAAAAAGAATCTGAGAAAACTAACACGAAAGGCAGGTAATAGATCTATCATGTGTGTTACAGCAATGAGGGAGAAAATAGGCAACCAAAACTGTGACAAGAATGTGCTTAGTTATTATATTCTTTCAAGCTTAGTCTGCCAGCATTTTTTCCTTTTTTGTGCTGGTCAGTGTTTGCCAAAAGACTTTTCATGGATTTGTGCGATCCCATTTCCCAAAAACAGAGGAAATGATGTTTCTCCACAACCACAAGACTCAGCTGTAGGTTTTACACCACGATTTGTAGCTGTAAACTAACACAGCGACATGCCACCCCCCTGCCTAAATAATGAAGACCAAGCGAGTAGTGAATTTCAGTGTGGGTTATGCAAAATGAAAGGATTAAAAAATGAAAAGAGCATTCACTTCATGTTGCTCCTTTAAAACATTATCACATAGCCTCTTTTTTTTTCCTAACCTGACCTTTTTTTCCCAACGGTTTGTCTATAACTTAATATAACTAATTCTTTTGAAATAATGTTCACAGTTAGCATAATTGGTGTTATATAGTTCTAATGTACGTTACAGAATATTCTGTCACTAGACACTAAATTGAAATTTTAAAGAAAATGATAGAAATAGCTGTAAGGGAAAAAGTACCCTTTTAAATCTAATTTGCTATGCACCACAGTAGGGTAATGGATGCAATGAAAGTTCCTTTATTGAGTTCCCATGTCCAAAAGGTATTTAGGTAGCAAAGGATGTTAAGCAGACCCCCTGTGCTCCTCCTTTAAGTAAAGATAGCAGGAAATAAGGTATATAGGTTTGTGTCCTCCTGATTTTTATTTCCTCAGGAGTACAACTTATGCAAAGGGCACCTTAGGCTACTTGGAGGATCACAAAGGGTGCCCTCGACCCCCTCGCTGTCTGCATGAATAGAAGCATCTAAAGGATGGCTGAAGCCATACAGCGAGTTAAATCCTTCAGGTGGGTCTTTTCAAATTCCAATAGTGAGGAGTTACTGGAGAATTGGTAAGGATTTCACTAGGCCCCAGCAGGTTTGAGATCAAAAGCCCTGGTTAAATAAAAGCCTGTTGGGAAATCTTAAAACCTCTTTGTAATGTAACTTAAAAAAGTTAATACAAAGAGCCCTTAGACTGAAGCCTGTAACAGCATGAACAAAGAGTATATCAAAACTGATTCCATTAAGGGAAGGCAGACAAATAAATTCATTTAATTTAAAGAGAAATCAGATATATTACTCTGCTAAAAACTAAAAAGCATCCCAGGAAAAAAAACCCGGATTTTACAATGCACACACACACAGAGCTGTGAATAACAGAAATAGATATATATATATAAAATCTATTTATAAATATCTCTCAGAACAGAGAACAGAACATTATACACACACATATATGTTTAAGTATCAATTTATCCAAGATGTGCATGTGTGTGTGTATAATTCTAGTATATACATATTTTTACCATTTATGAGGCCTCACGCTGGGCTTTTAAATCTGCTGTTAGATATATCTATATATGTATCCAGAAAAACAGAGCTGAAAGAGCCCCTACATTCAAACTGACACAAGACATTTTTCAACCCAATTAATTAAAAAAGATGGGTGCTCATCAGTCAGCTGGCACAGGTTTTTGGTTTTTTTTTTTCTCCATCATATTGCCAAAGTGTCACAGTGTTAGTTGCGCAGCATGTTTAAAACAGAAAATCTGGGACTAGGATTTTGGTATCATTTATTAGCTGACCTCTGTCTGAGCAGCTCTTATACTTTTAACTCGTTGGGGGTCCCGCACCAAAGGTGACGGGGTAGGAAGGGAGAGACATAGAATCACGCAGAATCATTTCGATGGGAAAAGGTTTTTAAGACCATCCTCCCGGTGACGTGCTCGAAGATCTCGCGATGTCCTGTCGCCCCATGGCTCGCTCGCCCCATGGTGAAAAGCCGCTAATAATTTTGTTCCCTCCACCATCCAAGAAAGGAAAAGGCTGGGGGGGTGAATTTTACTGCCTTTGTGAGGCTTTTCGTTATTATCGTGATGGGGAAGCTGTGGAGATCTCGTTAGCTAGAAAGCATACTTTACTGTTTAAGAAATTATATTCCTCTCACAGATTTCATAGGCTGTGCAGCTAGAAGAGGGAGATGTATGTGTCGTGCAATCGAAGGTGAATGCCTGCAAAAATCAGTGCTCATGTTCTACAGGATTTTTTTTTTTAACTTTTCTCCTTATAATTAAAATCTGACATTTTAGTTCAACAGTGCTAGCCCTGAGCTCATTACGTTCATGTACAGTGGGGGAATGGCATCCACTCTCATTCTCTAAACTGCGCTTCATGCTACCAACCCATGAAATGCTGCCCTTAGAGCAGGCACAAATCACTCTGTCCCTGTACTCTTTAAGAACAGTTTTTCTGAAGATAAGAAATCAGCAACATATCTCACATATGGTGTCTTTCATCCCCGTGAGCAGCAAGTTTCACAACCTACACCAATGCCATTAATTTTATTTTTTTCTTTAGACCCCTAAAATGCACAGCAATACAATGCCTTTTAACTATAGGTGTGGTTATCATTTTAGCAATGCCATTTCTGGTTATCTTGGGTGGCCCCACCAAATCAGTGCAGGGAGCACTATTTATCAACGGACCGTTACTCTGTGCACAAAATCACTGGGGTGACTGCTGAAGAACTGCCCTTTGCAAGAGCAGCTCCAGAAAACGGGCAAAAGGAAGAATTCCAGATCGAGATGGGACCATGAGGGAAACCCAGCCGAAAGGCACTGGGATTTAGGGGACCTCGGTCTCGGTGCCGTGATTGACATCCTTGCCCTAGCAACAAGTATCTAATAATCACAGGAGATAAACATCGCTTTTGGCTCCTTCTTTGAGAAAAAAATATCTCCGAAAGCACCATATCTAATAATATCAAAGGTTGTGGTAGCTTCTGCAGGCTGGTAATTTTTAGACTGGTAGAGGATGAGGTTTTCTGGTTCAAACAGGAATTAATTGAGGGAAGTCATATGGCTTGTGTTATACACGTGACACCAGATGATCCAAATAGTCCTTTCTTGGCCTTATAATCTACAAATAACCTTGTGGAGGTACTGCTCTCCTGTGGATTAGTGGCAAACCAATGCTCCTCTTGCTTGGATGAGTTTTCTGATCTAAATACTGTCCAGACTTGCGTGGCCTGCAGGATTTGACTGGATCACGGTCTCAGACGGAGCCATTGCCAATTAACGCCGGACATGTGATAAAACCGGGGTAGGACACGCTCCGCTTCGGGTGCTCTGTGGTTCTGGAGTATCATTAGTAGCTCCGTAACAAGCCAGGTCTGAAGAAAAATAATTTTGCTCTAAGGAGACTTACAAATATAATTTTATACTTGCTATCTTTACATTACCTTGCACCATAAAAGACCCAGACTATCAGACACCATGGAGCTCTTTGGCTCTGAATTAATCAGATGCATTGCAAGAGCAGGGTATAATTGTGGCCATTTTATAGTCCATAAAAATCCTAAGATTCCAGAATTACACGGGTAACAGGACAACCTATTCCCGTATGGAAAACGGAGCATATGGGGTCTTGTCTCTCTTGCTTGGATTACAGGGCAGAGGAAATACCTGGCTGAGCAGTGCTCAGGAATTATCAGGTGGATGATATTACAGGAGCAAGCCGGGTCTTTATTTATTTGCTTTATAAGGATGCCTCCGAGTTCAGGTTGTTTGAGTTACATAAATGCTAAGCTTCCTCCAGACTAGCTCCACAGCCCTGATTGCTCTAAGTCCTCCGTGGTGATCGGTCAATGCAGTTTTCGGAAAGCTGGGAAATCCGTCTGATGGCAAGCCAGGCTGCACCCCTCCAGACTAGAGGTGAGCCCAAACTCCGGCACCACCTCAAAGTCAGCTAGAAATATTGCTTAAATGCAGACATCCTTATTTCTGTCCCTATCTCTAACCATGCCTCGTTTTAACCCCTAGGATAATTGGCTCTGTAGAAGGAAATGTGTCATTTATTAAGCCAACGACCACTTCCTTTAGTGTCTAGAAAAATTTCTTCTGAGGTTTCCCTTTCAAGTACCGACGTTATTTAGATTTGCAGGCTGAGACCGTAGCAAAAGGTGGAAAAACCTACAGTCATTACATTGATTAATCAGCTGCTGAAATTTGGCTTTTCAGCGTGACACCTCTATTCTCTGAATGCGTGGCCTACTGCAATGTAATCAATTTGCCTGTGCAGGCTCCAAAACCCCAGAGCCACACAATGCAAAAAGGCAATCTTCTGCCCTCTTCGACCACAATAAGCAACATTACTGAAATCACTGCTCCCGTACAAGTGTAGCATGACCCCATATTTGTAGGCAGCAGAGTATGACTTCATTAAAAATCATACGCTGTGATAGGGACTTCAAGCTTTGCAAGGCAAGCCAGCATCAGAGCAGCATATGTCTGAAACTGATAGTAAAATGGGTAATGCCTTAAACCCCACCTCTATACTGGTATTTACATACATATCTTTCATCTGACATAGGCTTCCCCTCCAGCACCTTGAATATATCAGTCCTAAGGAAGAGACTTTAAGTTCAAAGAGTGCCATCCCCAAATCAAAGTAGGGGGTTATCAAGTGAGGTGCGCCAAGCAGTAAGACAAAACATATGCATTTTTAATAGGTAGCCTCTCCTCCCCCTGAGGAAGCCAAGAAAAGAGACTCTGTGAAGCTTCAGCAGAAAACAAGTTCAGTGGATTTATACTCCGGCTGCTATTCGCAAAAAACAAAATACACATCTCTCATATATCTTTGCTAGATGGTTTCCAAGCAGTCTTGAAAGAACACCAGCCCCACCCTTGGCACTCCTACTGACCAGGTGAGCTCGTCTTCATGCAGCATTGAAAGAGGAGACAGGGAAAAAAAAATTAAAAAAAAAAAAAGGCCATGAAAGAGAAAGAAAAATCTCAACAGGTCTGTATGGAATTTCAGCAGCACTTTATTTATTAATGCATATGTAGCTACCATTGTATTCCAGCTCCCAAAGACAGATCTGTAAGGAATAGGCCACATGCTGATTGACAGCAGCCATAATTCCATACAATGAGACTGTATTAAATTGTTTGATGTGATATGATACTCATCACTTGTAACTGATCAAACATACTGCTGCATCAAACAGTATTACAATACAATCAGGCTGGATATGGTTCCTGCCAAGGCTGTTCATCACATTGCCCACTTCTGCATTAAACATATCTATTAATAGCATTGACAAACTACTCCTATCCAAATTTTTCCAAAGAATTGTACGACGTGAAATGTGCAAAGAAATCCATACATAATGCCTTGCAGTTTGAGGCACCGTTTCCGTTGGCTGAACGCTTCAACATGAAAGGCTTTGCTGATTTGGGGATTTTTGTAGGATAATACCAAAACTTGCAAACCTGTGCCCCAAAACAGAGACGTGACATTCCAGCTTCCCTTTTTGTTGGATTTTTTTTTTTTCTTTCCTAAATGCCAACAAATTGGAAGATGGAATATTTTTTGATTAAGATTTTACTTTTGCTGTGGTTCCCCTCAGGAGAGCTGCTCTAGCCTGCTATCTTGCAGGAGGGAGCTGTGTTTGCTAACACTGACCCTTTTAGAGGCGGGAGACATAAATAAAAGAAACAAATTCCTTGTCACCACTGTTCCTGCTGCAGACATAGAGGGTGATGTGCTGCAGCCCATGGGGGACAGGACTCGCTGTGACATTACAACTGTAGGGGCTCTCTCAGATGCAGATTCTTAAATGAGCCTGGGTCTCTAGAGGGCAGAGGTCAGCTGTCCTCAAATCTGTGTGAATGCTAGATTAAGTTTATTAATCTCCCTGCTTTCACTTAAAAACCAAATTATAGGATGGTTAAATGTTAATGCCCGGGAGCTTGTGAGATGATGAATGCCCTCAGCTACCACCGCGAGAGGGAACACAAGGTGTTCAGACCCCAAAAGGGTATTAGAAGTTAGCGCGATGCACTGGGGAGTACATTTTCCCCGTGAATTACCGCATGCCTTACGCCTGGTGTGCATTTTGTTTGCTGTTCCGACAGCAGCAAACGCAGCCACCCTCAGACATGAGTGCAGTGGCTGGATGGAAAGCTGCTGGTCCCAGTTCAGGTACTGGTGACTACCCACCTTGATGTCCAAGGGGTAGAGCAGATATGCCCACTACGTTGCAGGGGGGGGGTTTAACCTCAACCACAGCTCTTTAGCTGGAATTCATACCTGTGCTTGGGTGAGATTTGAAATACCCATCTCTCCATCTCTCTGCACCGACTCTCCAGCGCCCAGGAACGGCATGAAACCAAGCATGCAATGAACATGGTATTTAGCAACCTTCGAAACTGCTTCTATCAGTGTATCTCATAAAACTACTCCAGCGTGTAAAAACGAAGTGATAAATGACTATGAGGGTTCCATATAATTCCTCGTGGACAGGTATGCACATCATAATTGGACAATCTGCCCTCTTGATTGCTATCTCAGCTTGGGAGACCAAGGATCACATAGCCATGGAAAATATGGAGTAATATGCAGGAATGCATGCCTGACTATCTGAAGCTGGCGCAGAACACCATATTTTTATTTTTTTTTTGAGTTGGGAATGTATACATTTCACGTTTATGAATTTTTGCAAACTGCAGTGACAGAAGGTGTCTTTTGTCCTGCTTTTCGCTCCTGTAGCATCAGCGCAAGCAGATCAAAGACGTCACACGGCAGCAAATTATCTGTTGATGGAACCTGCTCCACAAAGGTTACTTTAGAAAGGTGTGTAAGGTATTTCCTTTTTCTAATTAAAAGGAAAAAAAAAAAAGTCTTTCAAGATAGTAAACCAGTTCAGAGTGGTACCTGAGAGAGGTAGATAGAGACTGAGTTATGATGGAAAACATACAGAAAAGGGCTGGAAAGGGCTTTCACAATGTGATGGCCAGTTTTTAGCAGTAACAGTTCAGTGTAGTGCATAGAGCTAAAGAAGCTGTAACTTTCTATCTGGGTGTAGCTAAGTAATTCAAGATGCTGCAAGTTAAATGTAATAGTAGAAAGGAACAAGTTCAAAAACAAAGTCCCAGGCATTTCAACGCAGCGTATAGTATGCTAAATTGCGGTATTACAGAAATTGCTAAGAGTTTGGCCAAAACGTTTCATACTGCACCAGTGTTCTGTCAGGGCTGGGTTCCAGTAAGCCCAGCCATTTTTCCCTTCACCTGTGCTTTTTTTTTCCCCTCAGTTTGTTAACACAAACCAAAAAACTCCCGCTATGTCAGAGAATTACAGCCCTTGTCCTGAGCGTACCTCTCCGTTTATTAAATCAGCGCAACCGAAAAGTCACCACGCACCAGGCAAAGATAACTGCAAATCTGTTCTTACCCTCCCCGTACCACCTGAGTGCCGCTATTATTCCTCATCCTTGGGGAAAGGACCCCATATGTGAGTTTCAGAAACCACCTCAGTAACTCCAAGCATCATTATCAATAGTAGGATGAACTGCAGCTGGGATGCACTGAGAAGGCACGGTAATACTCGCCCTAATCTCCGCATTCATCTCACTGGCCCTTGCTAGGAAGTTTAAGTACATTTACTGGGGATTCTTCAGCCCTTGAAAGGTAGGAAGACATCTATGAGGCTTGACGTACTAGCTAATTAACTTGGGTTTGGAAAAAAAAATCTTCTTATCTACTTAACTTTGAGACACTCTCTTTGTTTTTAAGCCTGCAGACTACCTTCTCTTTAAAATGCACGTTACGTACAACTCAATAGTATGGAATGTATTATTTTTAACGAGGACCTATTTTAACTTGGACCTAAAACTACTAACATTTGACAAAGAGGGTTTTTTTTAAAACATTTGCAGAATCAGCTGAACGATAGTCTGTAGCCTATGTTTTGCAAGACAGGCTACAAAATCATCATGCTTTTTTTCTGTCCTTAAAAATCCAGGAACGTGAACGTATGAACCACTTGACAATGAACCCCCAAATGCATACGCCCCCCCAAAAACCTATAAGGGCTTTAAAAAAAATCTTCCAGTTTTTGTTTTTTGGTCTCTAGAAGGTGGGGGGTCGGGGGGGGGTATTGAGGTTGGGAGAAAGTGGTTGAATTCGTGCCTGCAGTAGTTGGGGCACGTGAGTGTTTCACGCAGTTCTTCCGACAGGAACACAGACGTGAGCAACTCCTGTAAGATCCCTGCTCAGAATTAAACCGTACTAAAATTTCCTGCAAATGGCACAGAGCGATTTTAAATCCTAACCATATTCCTAACAGATAGAACAGTGGCATGATTGACCAAGCTTTTTTTTCTTCTTCTTCTTTTTTAAAGTACACATATGATGATGCATCATAGTTATAAACAGATGGTATTTGGCCTCCTTCCTATTCTCAACATTTGGAATTCCTAAACTATGTGAATTAAACAATAATATTTTATAAACATACAAGGGATTTTGCTCACTGCTTTGTTAACATAGAAATTATACAATGCTGACATTTATTTAAATTTTAAAAAGTAAACAAGAGTGTGTATTGAATTAAAGCAAACTAAAATCAACAGAAAGAAATATGTTCTGCGCGCACATTACCTACAACGGCACGGGCCTTTTTCGGGAGACATAATGGGATGAAGCACAAATTGTAGCTTAGACAGTCTGATCCTTTGTGCTCGAAAGGCTCATTTAACACCTCACTGTAAACAACGGATATTTATACCATAATTGGCCAGTTGACCATCAGTTGTTCATTTACTATGTAACCTGCTATTATGGAGTTAAAAGAAGTTCCTTTCTGTTGGCTTTTCTAGGAGTGAAAGTGTGTTTGCAATTTTAGTACCAACTGGATTCAGTCTAACACTTGTACTTAGTATGAGAAACATTTTCATAATACCAAAATTTGGGGGAATAGGAGTATTCCTGCCAGGAAGGGAAGAAGAAAGTATTGGTTCTTAAAAGAAGAATTCTGTTTGCTTGGTTTCCTCTTTCCTTTCCATTTTAACCCCTTTTTAGGCGCCTCTCTAGCTGTGCAAAATTGAGAAGCACTTAGGTTTTAATCACTATTCCCAGGTCTGTAAGAGGTTCTGTGATGAATAAATAATGAATCAGAGATTTTAATCAGTGTTATGATTTTTGAAAAGCCTAATTATCATTGTTTACAGACATGCCTTTCCAATGTATTTCCTTGTTTTGCCTTCAAAGCTCTAAGGGTTAAGCCCCTAGCATGCATCCCTCCCATTCCTCCCCAGCGCCCGCACTCCTTTGCTCTGTTTTCTTTCGGGGTATTTTTTGTTTGTTTGGGGTTTCGGGGTTGTTTTGGCGTTTTTTGGGGGTTGATTTTTTTTTTTTTTTTTTTTCCGGAACGCAGACACCCAAACCGTAGGAGAGATGGAGCTGGGCAGCCGGAGGCATGCAGAGCTTTGGAGGGGGTGTGTGGAAAAAAAGCTGCCCACCGCTCCGCACCCACGGAAAGGTGGGGTGGTGGTCGTGCCTTTTTCCCCGCTGCATATACAAATGCGACAAAAAGGAGCTTCTTTTCGAAATAACAAAATATTTTTCTTATCGGTAACAGCGAGAATAAGAAGTGGCGGGCAGCCCCCCCCCTCCACCACCTCTCCCCAAGGGAGGTTTTGGGGTTTTTTTTGGGGGGGGGGGGGGGTGGCTGCGGAGGGAGCTGGCAGCGCTGCGCAGGGATGCGCGGAAAAGCGCGGAGCCGCCCCCGCAGCCATCGCTCCCGGCTGCCGAGCGTCCGCTGCGCCCTCCTCGCCTCTCGCATTACTATTGTGGGTGTTATTATTTTTTTAATATTTTTTTTTTTTTTTTTTTTAGCTTTAGCTGCCATTGGCCTCGTTTAACCCTGGTTCCCATCCCTGCCCCAGCTTTTCGGCCTCACTGGGATGGGAAAAAAAACCTTCTCCCCGGGTGGGATGCTCAATGCCACCGGCCCACTTCCCCCCCCCCCCCCCCCCATCACCCCCAAAACCGTGTCAGATGCGCTTCGAGCAATTCCAGCCCTCGCGGTCCCATCCCGCTGCCTCCTCCCCGTTATTAAGCGCTGGCTGCTGCTGCTTCCACGGAGGGTGGGTGCTAAGTCGTAACGCAGTTGTACAGTGCTTGATTAACAGCTTCCAGCAACAGCTGTGTATATTCTTTTAAGACTGTAAAGAAATATCAGAAGATAATGCAGCATTGCTATTTATTACCCTATAATTAAAGTTCTGACGGTGTTTCTATTATAAAGCCTGATTTGCAAGGGTTCATAACTCAGAGACGAAATTTTCCTGCAAGACGAAGCCTCGCTTACCAGACTGAATCATTTAAAAAGTATTTCAGTTAAATAAGGTTAGCCTATTAGAGGGTAAAATTCTCAAGGACTTTCATTAAGGTGCTCATTTATATCTGCAAATAAAGAATCGCAAAGTTCCCCAAATTCAAGGATATATAAGAGGAAAACATTTTTTGCAAAATCAAGGATTCGTGGAAAGGTTTTAATATAATTCTCTAGGAAATTATTCCCATGAAAACAATTTGTTTGAAAGAAAATGCCCTCCGGTCTTTTCCACACAAACTAGTCTTGGGCTAGTACATGAGAACCAAACTTAAAAGTGACTATGAACAGAAATGAGACCGGCTAATTCATTTCAACTGTCCTTACTGGAATAAAAAAAACAAAGAGTAAACAGCTTCAATAGGGAAAGGTGAATTTAATTTTCAAGGCCCTTTAACTTTAATAATCTGAGGAACAAGATGGGAGGTACATTCTACCCTCCCAGTTATCCTGATATAAATTCATTCAAGATTTATATTGGTGTAATAGAGAAGCAGAATTTGCTCCATGATTTCTAATGAACTGCTGGCTCGGTCTTTAAAAATGCAATTAGAAAAATCTAGCCTCCTAATTCAGAACAGCTTTGAGCTAAGTCAGAGGTCTCGACGCTGCAAACAGGGATGGAAGCCGGGCTGTACCGCAGCTCCTCGCGGTGCCTGCAGCACGGCCGGAGCGGGGCTGGGAATGCTGGAAACGCTTTGCTACAGAATTCCCCAGTTATTTTAGGATTTTCTTTTCTATTATACGGGAAAAGACAGTTCTCATGTGGAATAAACCTGCGTTTCCTGTGATCTCAAGTACTAAGACAAAAGGATTGTAGGATTAGGTGCCTGGCCTGCTCCCGCTGCAGAAGGCGAGGAGCGGTCTGGTCGGAGCGCTGCCCGGCCAGGCTGGCAGGAGGTGGGAAAACCCGCTCGGCTTCGACTCTGCGCCGAAACTTGTACCCAAGCGCTCGCGGTTGCTGTGTCGGTGCAGGTGAAACATCAATAAACACGAAAGTAAGTCAAGGTCTAATTCTTGTCATTTTACTCGTCAGATTAGGTCTCGGCAGTCACCGCTTACTCATGTGTGTAGGAACAACGGGACCGAGATCCCAATTTGTCTCTCTGACCTTTTGAAGCGAAGGCTTTCAATGAAGCGGCGCGCAGCGGCTGTCTCGTTTCATCTTCAGAAACTGCGAGGCACGGCTCCTCAGGTTGTTTCGGTCTGCAGCGGGCTGGTGGGGGGGGAAGACGGCCTCGCGGGGGGGGAAATATCCCCTCCGACCACCTGGAAGTCCTACCCAAACCCTCCTGACTGAGGACCTGGAAACAGGGTGGTCCCCGACATGAGGCCGACCTGAAGGTCCTAGGAGATGCGCTGAGGACATCGGCATCCCGGCTCTAGAGCAGCTGCGTATCTTCGCTAAGAAGGCAAAGAAATATCAGAAGACAACGCAGCGTTGCTGTTTATTACCCTGCAACTAAAGTTCTCGCAGAATTTCTATTAGAGAACGTTATTTGCAAGGGCTCGTGACTCGGAGGGAAAATTTTCCATCAAGACGAAGCCTCGCTTACCAGACCGAGCTGGGTATGGTTAAAGCATCTCTGAGGAAAGCCAGGCAGAGCACCACCTCACCGCGGAGCTGGGCGAGACCTCCTCCGGCCGCGGGCCTCATCAGGGTGTGTGCTGAGGGCAGCGGGAGCCTTCGACTCGAAACCACAGAGCTTTGGTGTCTCGAGTCTGCTCACCACAAGCCCTAGCGCGACATGAACAGCATCTCCTCTTTCCTCTTTATTGGTTCGGAGAATGACTCACTGTGAAACTTGAAGCGCTTCGCTTTAATTGTACCGTGCCTCAGTTTCCCCATCGGTAAAGACAAAAAAATAATTTCTGATTCGCTCTCGCCAGCGCGAGGTGTGATAACATTAGCAAACACCTATGATACACCCCGGTACGAAGGGTGAGGCAATCCTGTTACTTGGCTCTGCCCAGTACCACTACCACACCTACGCACGCTGTCTTGAGAAGACCGCTTCTACTCAACCACATTAAACGCCTAGACGCCAAGCCGGGCTTTGGTGGAGCAGAAATGAGGAGGAACCACCATACAAGACGGAGGACTAACCGCAAAATTGCCACTCTGCAGTGCTAGGAAAACAGCCGAACACTTACCGCTGGGTTTTTTGATTGATTGCTTAATGGAGCAATTTTAAAGAGAGGTCCTGCATGCGCTCTCTTGTAATGAAAAAGGACGGTTTGGCATCTTGGTGGCGTCAGAAGGCATGACGTGTGCGGAGGAGGACTTACCGACGTCGTTCGCCTGCCGTGGACGGAGCTCGGGCAAAGGAAAGATGCTGCCGGGATGGGGAGAGGAGCTACCCTGCCTGACACGAGGGAAGGCGAAACCACAGCTGCCCGCAAAGAGAGGTCTTACCGGGCTTCACATCGCAACACCTTACCGAGAGTCCTCTTCTTGCTTCTTCCCAGAGCAGAGTTGAAAATCTTGGAATTGTCATAACGTTTTATTATCACTTGCAAAACAGATTCTACTTCATCAGATAAAGACACAATTGCATTCATTGACTCTGACACAAGGATATGCATAGTGATAAACATACAGATAGATGTACACACTTACACATGAATGAGATATGCTAATTAAAAATTGCAGTGGGCACTTTATTAAAAATTTATTGTACAATCTACATCTTCAAAACATTTTACATCAACAAATATAGCAGCTTGACTGCTGGAATCATAAGTGATTTATCTTTAAAAGACTGTATTTGTAACTGGATGCAAAGATTCTTGATGAACTGCCGTTACATTTAAACTACTGGTTTTTATTGGAAGTATTTTGACTGTTATCTGTTTGTTCTCCATCCTTGAGAGAAATAAAACAAGTGTCTCGGCTTTCATTTTATCGGATAGATGGCACCATGTAGCATATTTCCCATGCTAGTTTGAATTACAGCTGTTTATCTTTCAGCTTTCTTTAAGATTAATTAAATGCAAATGTAACTCCACGAATCATGGGATTACCTGCCAGACCCCTTATTAATACCTTCACTTAAAAACCCCCGTGCCAGAGAGTCATTAATTTGTAGGGGAAAAAAAAAAAAAAAAAAAAAAAAAAAAAGAAAAGTGCTAAAGCAGCCCTTTGCCTCCAAACAACCCGGAGATGGCTGCCCAATTAGTCCGGCAGCGTTCGGATCCTCCTTTCAGGCCCTGTGGCCCTTTGAGGACACAATAAGGCTCCAATGATAACCTGGCAACCTAGGTAGAAACTCAGCCAAGTGTGAGCGTTTGAAGCTGCAGCTTGGCTGCCATCGTGTCGGCGAAAAGAAAGAATTCAGGCACCATGTCATCCAGTACAAAGGATAAAAACAGATTCAACCGGAAATTCAATGTGGCACCACATATGGGATACATGAGTGCGGTTACACAACAGGCCACATATTTTTTTTGAACAGTCTCCTGCATGTGATGCCGAGGACATGTGTAACCATCATAACGTCTCTAAGAATCTGTATTTAATTTGAGCTGGGGTGGTGGCAGGGATTGGAGATCTGAAGCCGCCACAGGTTTGTGGCAGATGGCTCTGTGTCAGCTATGACAAGCAGCCAGGCTCGGCTTCCTCTGCAGATTTTCTTTTCTCTCTGATCAGGTAAATATGGGCACACTCTGGAAACTTCCACAATTCTGCCTGAGGCTGCAAGTTTGTGACTTAGCCCCATCTGTCACAAATCTTCCCTCGGTTCTGCTGCGAGCAGAGACCTGAATTTACCGCCGAGCGCTGCCCAAGAAAAGCCAGCCGTCTCGCCCTACGAGGAAGCAGAAGAGAAAAGCGCACGAAGCCGCGTTAGATGCTGGGACACAAAAGGGACCTCTCTCTTTCTCCCTCTCCTCTCTCTGTCCCGAAACGAATCTCTGCAATGCCCGGGATTTCGGGAGGGGTGGAAGCCAGTTGGTTGGTCAGAGAACGCTTACGCGGCTTTAGTTGGCAACGGGGTGAATTCTGCATATTTTTTTTTAAAGACAGGTAAGCTGGTCGGCAGCCCCACGTTATTTGCTCCTGGGTGAGCACCGTCAAACATCCGTCTGCTTTACTGTCGGTCTCGGCCAAGGACTGAACGCCCACGGGGACCGACCTGCCTCTCCCACCCTCAGACACGGCAGAACCATGAACCAGCAGGAGCGAGGGTCTAATTCTCCTGCTTGATCATCATCAGTCTGGCTTCCGGGCTTTATTTTAGAGTAACCTTGGAGAGAATAAATTCAACGCTTTTTTGGGGGAGTGATAACTGCAAAGGTCTGGGCATCCGTCTCTTCATAGAATAGTGATTCGGTCAACAGTTCCTAAATACACAGAGAGCCAGAGAAGCAAAGGTTTCACATAAAGCAAGATCTGCCCATGAAGAACAGGCAGCACAATAAGATGTCAGTAGCAGTACAGCATCTTTTATGAAGTAATCAACTTATTTGTTTCTTGTGGCCTAAGATCAGAACTGAAGCAATTAATATCTACTCTGCCATCATTACACTTCAGAGTTAACCTTTAGAATTTAATAAGGACTGTTCATCTATTCAGACCTGCCGTTTCAGGACAGTTGCAGTTCAAGCAGACAGTACTGATTTGGCGCACGTTTTATGCACTTTTTAAAAAAATTACCTTAAAATTAAGAATTGGAGGCAATCACCCAGCACAAAACCTGAGATTTGGCAGGCAAGACAGCAGAGTGAATTACAGAGCCCATTTGTAGCGGGTCAGCTTTACTCTGTGACCCAGCTCCTTCCCTCTGTAAATGCGTATTGGGGAAGAATCAAGGTGGAAAGCAGCTTGTAGTAACTACTTTTTGGAGCTCAACTTTCAAAGTCCAGGCACCTTTGGAAACCACCACCAAAAGACAGCACTGGTTTAGACGACTTGGGTGCACCGTGAGGCCCAAATCAGAGCTATATAATATTCCTCAGTAGAGTAACAGTGTTGCCTTGAACAAGCTGGTCTGTTCTGCAGTTTCTTATAGTGGCCTTTTAAAACTCATCTCTTTCCTTCCACCTTTAAACAAAGCCCAGCAAATGTTGGATGCGAGCCTACGCAAGATACGCTGGTGAGTACCTCGCATAGGATGGTCCAGAACACACTGACCAACTAAAACAGGAGGAAAACAGTTTCAGGCTTTCTTTCTGAAGGTAATTTGAATAAACTTTACTGAAAAAAAAATAATTTCATGGTTTTTGCGACTTTTCTTTTAAAGTCCTATTTCCTTTGACCCATTTCTCCACCTACCATTTTGCAGTGGCTGTGGTTCCTCTGCCAGCTTTCACTGACTTTCAAAAACTAAATGGGAAGCTATCTAACATCGTTATAATAAAAAGTTCAAAGTCCTGGTGTTTGTGCTGAAAGATGCGCAGAGAACTGCTTTCTTAATGAACGCTTTCTTCCTGTCCTACAGGTGCAGCCAACTGCTACGAGCTATAGACCAACATTTTCAGAGAGCTGAAATCTCCTGGACAGACACCTCAGAGAGCCAAGAGCAAGGCAGAAGTTCAGGTGCAGGCCACATACAGCTGTATATATATGTATACTAACGTATACGTCTACATAGATGTATATTATGTCAATAAAAGTAGGGCTGGATCCCAGAATGACCTAGCAGGCAACTTCAACATCGTACCTGCTAGCTCATTTCTTCCACGGTGAGGATCTGCGTTAGCCAACAGAGCTCCCTCTGCCACAGCTGCTTCCAGACCCACGTGCTGCTTGAAGACCTAAGGCTGACCCAAAACGCTTAAATCGTGTCCCACGGTCCAGCAGATCTTCCCACCAGCGCAAACCTCCTAAGCTAGCTGGATTTCACCTGTATCAGCCACACATATGGGAATGAAAAATGTCAAGACTCGAGTCTAACCTGGATGCGACCCTGAGCAACGAAATCCGACTTGGACGTTAGATCCTAGTTTGCAGCTGGCCCTGCTTTGAGCAGAGGCTGACCAGGTCACCTCCAGAGGTACCTTCCTTAATTACCCTATGACTCGATGGTCTAAATAAGTAACCGAAGTTTCCTTTCACGTAAGAAATCCTTATGTTATATACATTTTACATAGGATCCCATGCTTAAGCACCAAAACAGAGATGGGAGAGGATGGACACAGCACGCTGCACTCCAGAGTTCCCAGGCTGCTATAACCTTCCGTACAGGCTCTGAGAAGCAGCTCTAGAGCACCTCTGAAATAATTTTAAATTATACTCACTGGAAACTGAGCATCTCAAGGGGCAAACGCAAGTTTCCCACTTGTGCTTCCAACCTCCTTCTGACCTGCACCTACTGCTAACCAGGCAGAAGCACAAATTCAGTACAATGCCGTCTTTTTTTCTCTGCAAACATGCTCTGCTGATGAACAGAAAGCCAGCAGGATGGATGGCAATACTTGTACTATTTGCATACCCTATAAAGCTCTAAATTAACTTTATCAGCTCAGGACAAAAGATCTGGAGAACACTGTAAGCAAACATCTGCTCAATATACATTCACCATTAAAAAGTAAACAGTAGGTTTGGCTCCATAAGGAACAGGTTGAAAATTATCAGAGTACAACATATCACATAAACCGATGGCATGGCCTGGAATACTCCACAAAGCAATGATCGCACCAGCACAAAAACAGCTCTCAAGCATCAAAATGGCTTGAATGATGAGAGATTAGAATATAAACATGGAATAACATTCACAAGGAGAGACTGAAGAGACTGGGATACTGTTTGACAGATGCTTATAAAATACTGAATGGTATAGGAAAGATGGACTGGGAGCTCCTGCTTCCAGGCGAACAACTCCAGAACGAGAAGACACTCAACGCAACCGAAGGTGGGGAAACCCTGAGCCCACTGAAGGAAATGCTTTTAACACCGTCTGTAAACGTAAGATGAACCGCTTTGCTATAGGAAGACGTGAAAGACAAGAACAGGGGTTTCCAAGCGCCTGACCATCAAATGGAGAACTATTACGTACAGCCTGGCCATACTTAATACCAAAAGGTAATGAAAGATGATAAAATGTCCAAGTCCAGGTTTAGGACCAATCTCTAACTCTAAAAGACCAAGGGAAGACCTTTAATACCCTATTTCTACCTTTGTCAGCCTTCTCCTGAATATCTGATGCTCACCACTATCAAAACCACGGTATTAAACACGTGGCGTGCTGGTCCAGAGCGGCAGTTAGCATCCTTACGGAAAAACAAATTTCTCGTGGAGTTTTGTTGGGGAGCGGGTGAGGATAAGGGCAGAGGCATCGTCCCTGGCTCTTACATGGCCTGTACAAGAACTACGAGCGACTACGGCTCCTTGCAACAGGGTGGCTAATGGGACGCGCGGCATGAGGCTCCCCTGCATCCTCATGCGTCCAGCGCCCCGTATCCTTCGGCTGAGAATGCCTCCTGCTGATTTCCTAGCTATGTCTAAATATTAAAGCTGGATCAGGAGCAGTTTTCCCTTCAACATGTTTTCCTGAAACACCAAAGATACTGCTTTATCTCAAATCAGAGCAAAAAGACAAGGAAAAAAAGCAAGTTTTGTTAGAAATGCCCTATACAGCCAAACCCTGAGACTGGAAACAATTCAGATGTCTACGGTCTAACTGGGATCTTAATTTGATTTTACAGTAGTTTAATCCCTTTGAATTCAGCAGACTTCCTTCTACAGTGGTGTAAGAAAGACAAAAAATCACGCCATGTGTCTTTTCATAGGCAGGTGAGCTTCTGTAGTGTGATGGAAATGAGAAGATGAATGTCAGAAAGTGGGCCAAATTCTTTTCTCCTTTAAACAAGCATGAGTGAGAGTAGGATTTTACTGTAGGAACTGAAGCTGACAGCATGTCAACCAGCACTCATTCAGCTGGGAGGGCTGGGAGAGATTATTTAAAGTTGTCAGCTCCTTCCATGCCTGGCTTTTGGCAACTCTTCTTGTCCCTTTCCACTGTATACTCTTTATACATGCTGTTTTAAATTAAGAAACTGAAGTGAGGGAACTGAAAGGTAAACTTAAAGAAAATAATGCAGAAACAAATGCTTTGCCCTATTTTTTTTTTTTTTTTTTGTAAATTTTAAAGCTACTAGATAGGGAGCTTGCAAACACTGACAGGTCTTATGGTGTACTCTGATGGAAACGGATGCCCCGTTGTTGTTACTTGCTTCATTCTGGTGCTTACTTTGGCAACCACAAATACTGAGAACCAGTGAGCAACGTTTGATCCCGTAAAACTAGAACAGAACAAATAATTGATAACAAATGAGGCTTGCTTTCCACTCATCTCAATCTTCTACTAATAACTGGTAGAAGGCAATGTCGAAATGCAAATGAGCCAGCCTTGGGTGCTGTGGGAATACACAGGGTAAGTAAAACATCATTTGGAAAGGTTTTCATAGGTGCTTCCATTACGAACACTTTAAAAAGCCTGCCAGCATGAATCTGCTCCGTTGAGTTAAGCTATAGCAGTTTAACGTCCTGTCTGTGCATTTTCAGAGGGATATTCGTTCCGTCCGGCTCCCTAACCGGGCTGCCCCGCTGCCCTTTATCTCCCTTTTGCCCCAACTTTGTCAGCACAAGCACTGAGGCCAACCGAAGGAATAAACTGCCTGTTTAATTAGACCGCTGTCTAATTATTATGGATATCCTTGGTAATAAAACCCCAACAATATGTAAAAGGATAACCCGAGGTACTTCTGTTGGTGATTACCTCCTGATCTATGAAGCAGAATCCCCAACCAGTAGAGAAAGGTGCTGTTTGCTTTTAAAGCATATTTACTTTCAAGATTTCACAGACACTTTACGAACTTCGGGCAGGGAGCATGTCGGGAAGGTTTGCGAAAGAAAAGTAGCTAGTTAGTCTGCACTACCGTGCTGGAGTCCCTTTTCTCTTCCACTATCGTACATATAACATTACACTGATCTGAAAAAAGTGAAAATACGGTGGAAGTGCTGCACACCCTTCACGATTTCACTCTTTTCAGCTTCCTAAAAGGCAGCATCGTTCCAACCTTAATGACATTAACAGCACCTAAGTCAGCGGTTTTCTAGGAGGTTTTGCGGATAGTTTCATTGTGGAAGGAAGACTTGGCATACGTGGGTGTAGGTACAAAAAGACACCTCTAACAGTATTCTCCGAGCTGATCCAAAGCCTATTAAAGGCAACAGGGATCTTTTTCTCTGGTGCTCACAGGTTCTGGATTAGGCTCTGCTTTACTCATTTTAAAACGATCCCCTGTTCAGCTCAATCGCTACCTGTTGCAGACATTGAGTCCGAACGCTCGGAAGATGTGAACGGGGCTGCACCGTTAACGGTGCGCGTCTACGAGGGGTAGGATAAACACCTTCAGCTTCTGCCTGCAAATCATCCCGAGGGATTTTTATTTATTTTAGTTTTTTTAATCCTTTTTCAAAAAAAAAATCCTTCAAGCAAATTAGCATTTTGCTTATGGGGCTCGTGCACACTTTTTAAACCCATACTATTTGATAGCAGTACTTGCTCTACCGCTCCTTCCATGTGTAGCGTACCTTGGCTCTGTTTAGGAGCTGGGGATCCACACGTAGAGAGAAGATCCACGTGAACCCAACTGTTAGCTGAGCTTGAAGCCTTGGGAAATGTCAAGGTAAACGTTTAAGGACTGGCTTCCCTTTGAAGGCACCACGTATAACTATACGATACTATTGACTCAAGAAGTAATGCTGAACACTGGAAGTGTTCAGTCAGCATTTTAAACTATTATGAGCTACCTTCTGAACCATTGCCAAGTTAATAGACAATGAAAGATAATGAGCTTGAAATTGGGTGTTAAATTGCATTTTTGGTTCTCTCCTTTTTTTTTTTTTTTCTTGAAGTTTAACTGTTTCCTCCAGAAACAACATCATCTTTGATGTATCATTATGTAAACGTCTATTTTTAGGTCACAGAAAAAAGTCAGGCGTGGGCGAAACCCTCGCTCCTCCTGCTACATGTGTGCGGGGAAGGGGTAGAGAGGGAGACGACACACAGCGAGACCCGACGCTTTCTGGTCCCCAGAGGGAGGAAGGTGGAGAGATGAGGTTAGGTCTGCCGGCAGCATGAGCCTCCAAATTAAGGAGGAGATTACTCGACTTGCTCATTAACAGAGCGCCCGGACGGCGACAGCCAGGGAACGCTAAAAGGACCGCGTTCGTATCGCACGGGTAACACGAGGAGTATTTCCACGTGCTCCTGAGCTTTTAAGGACTTTCAGCTGAATTCAGGGTTTTTTACAACCTGAAACACCTTTGTCGTGCAGGGGTAACGTGTATCCAACCTGCCAGGACTGTAAAAGTCATAAACCGCTGTAAGTTTACACGTCAGCATGCAGAAAACAGCAGTTATTTTTCTAAGAGCGGCATCGTGTAATAATAGCTCTTCACTGGAATAATGTAAAATTTAGTGCTTCATCTACAATCGCGTAATTAAAAAAAAAAAAAAAAAAAAGTGACTCCTAGCAGTAGAAATACAGCTCTTAAAAACGTGAAAGTCGGTCTAGCATTGAACACTCGCTCAAAACTTGAATGGAAGGTCTGCCACTGAAACTGTACTTTCTCTACATAAATAACTGCAAAGAACAGGACACGATAAATACCGGTAAATTATGCTTCCGATAAACTTTTTTTTACAATCAACATACCTTAAAAAGCAAAGAGTTAAAATAATCATAATGATGAAAATAATTCAAGTAATCCCAAAAAGCAGAGAAATCTTACCTGATACCAGTCACCTGCATTTTTTTGCAGACTGAAGATTAAATTAGGATAGGAAGGTAGGCTTATCCTCATTAGGATAATTGTGGGATCTTTCTTTTATTTTCCTTTTAAACTAATGAGTTGCATTAATCCAGGTTCATTTTTATAAGCCTCTTGGGTCCAAATGTAAAGGACAGTCATTTTAGAAAACAATAAATTAAAAAAAAGCATGTAGCATGCATTAAGTGCACGTATTTCATAAGACCTAGGTTAATACAACTGGCATCTAGTTTAATTAATCCTTGTTAGTGTAACGACTAATATCCCTCCCTAGCATGTTTCCTTTAAACATTAGTATGTTAATTAAATGTTGTTTTTTTAAGGGTTTTTTTTTTCCTTTGTACTTCAATATGGCATTATATCATGTAAAACTATTCTGAACAACTACCTTATAGAGATGTTTCCTTACAATATCTGGTCTCTTGCAGAAATTCTGAAGCCTTTTAAAAAGCTGTTCAGGTGTAGAATACAGATATTCAGCTGCAGGAAAAACAGATACATTTTTAATGAAACAAAAACCTCAAAGCACACACTCGATATTAGTCACTTTACTAATTAAAAATGCATATTGCTCTGTGCCGCCTCGTGTTTTACATTATTTAAGCATGATTTTATAAGGTTACCTCAGCTCACAAGGATGTTTAATGCTAAATAAGACTGTGTAGTTGTGCTGTTTAGACATCTCCTTTGGGTGATTAAAATACATTATTCTAATGTAACACAATGCATATGTGATACATTTAGTGATGAGATTTTTCAAAGAACTGGTACTACATTAGTCTGTATCCTGTACCGCAGTTGCATACTATTAACTATTAAATTGTTTAAATAATTTGGTGTGATTTTCAGGCCTCGGGTTTTTTTTTTCTGTGTATCAAAAAAAAAATCTGCAAACCATTGCAGCATCACTGACCTTTTAACAAAAATCTATCATTACGGGTTGTGTATGCTAACAATGAAGAATGCTATTTCAAAACTTGCTTTTGTGTTATCTTAAAAGAACAGATGGCAAATATAAACTTCGTCTAATGTATTAAAACACATAAAATTTTCCTTAACACTAACATGTTGGCTTGCCAAATAAACAATTGCTTTTGCTCAAGTTTATTCTCAAACTTAGGATTTTAGCACGAATCGCGTTATTACGTTTCAGCAAAAAGAATATGCAACAAAGCAGCTACCTGGAAATATCTCTGGGTACACCAAGGCTTTGGGACACAGCGGATAACAGCCGCAATGTACAGCTTCGACCCTGAAGATCAGAAATAATAAATACACAAAAATAGACGTTAGCGAGCCAAAAACTTATTTTGGCGCAAGAGCATTGAGGTTGACTATGTACAGCAAGAGCGAAACCTTTTTTTCTTCAGCAGCATAATCCTTCTAAATGCCAAAGTTGCTCTTTTTAAAGAAAATTTTATTGATCATATGAATTACATAGAACAGAACAGCGAGCATATGTTTTGTTCGCTGAATAAATCAAAGCGCAGCTCTGCATTTTTTTGTTTTTTAAATACTGTTTAACACATTTTATAATCAGCAGACAGACACATGTAACAACATGGTGAAGTATGGACGGCTTTTCTTAATAATGCTGCAGCGAAACAAGGGCACACGTGCGCACGTTTGGATACGTGTGTATGTGTACACAGACGCACACGATCGCCGTTACCTGGCAGAACAGATATTCTCCTTAGACTTTCAGACCCCAAAGGTTACAGTTAAATATAGCCTGGGAACAACGCGCAGCACGCTTCAGGCTGGGAGATTTTAGCTTATCCACATGCTTCAGATAATTTCCTTTATTTTGCGGGACATAAACTGTTGTATTTTTTAATAACTACCGATGAGATTCCTTTGCCAAAACGTGCGGTGCTTTGTACTTGTGGTTTTTTTCAAGGAAGAATTCACATATCTCCTGTAACATCAAACCCAAACATTTTATAATTGCAACGCAGTGGCGCAAAGTTTTCTTGTAGCGAATCTAGAGGAAAAGGTATCCTCTTTGTGCTTGCATTCTAATAGCTGAACGGGTTAAGGCATCAAGTTTTCAGTTTATTTTTTTTGCATAATGACCATTGATCTGACATAATGTCCCTCCAAAGATACAACTGTAATTTCTGTTGGCCAGAAATTACACAGTGAAATTCAAAACACTTCTTAAAATATGTTTATTTTATGAGAGTCTTTGAATTTCCTCCAACATGTTGACCATACGAGGACTTTATTTTTAACTTTGGTTTCCCTCAGTCCCCAGGAAAAAAATATCTGAAATCTCGACAACGTTCACCTTTTCTATTTTCACTGACGATCCAAAAGGCTTTCGCTACTTTCATGTGCATATCGGGTTTGGTACTTTATTACAGGCACCCAGAAGGAACTCTGCTTCCTTTAGATCTACTCAGTTTTAACCAGGAAAAAAATAAAATCAAGAATAACATATTCCGCTTTCATGCTAGAAAACTATGCACATCCACAAAACCCAAAGATACACATTTCTCTGCAAATGCTTTTGCTAAGCAATGATTGCTAGTTTTTTTCATAAACTTTTAAAATTTGTAATTTATGTTTTTTTTAAATAACATATGCACTTCAGATTGCATTTTAAACATTAACAACAATTTCAAAGTGTACATCGTCTAGCACTATATTTTTTACCAAAGGGAAATGTTTCTGATGTGTGATTTAATTGATGATTTCAGTTCTTAAATATTGTGTCATATGTCAAAGCAAATAGATTTTTAAAGTTTTCTTTAATCTAGGAGAAAAAAAAAAGAGTGAAACTGTGGACATTTCAGTAATAGCTCAGATCACTAAGTTATGTTAAAATATTTGCTTTTTAATCATATCGTCTGCATGGGAAAAAAAAAAAAAAAAAAAGAACAGCTCCCTAAAACAAAACTGCAGGCCAAGATGCAATCTGAGTCATCATTTGAGTATGCAATTTCCCCTTATGAAAAACCTCTATCAGGATCATGAATTAGTAAAATCGGAATTTAATGCCTCTGTAGTTTGCTGGATAAAAGTTAAAATCTGGAATTTTTTCATTTGCAAACCGTCTTATTTGCATAGTCGGTTTTTACCTCACCGCACCAAAGTTTCCATGCGTTTTCTGACAGGTCTTTCCCACAGGGCAGTTACGTCTTGCTACAAAGCGGGCACCTTTCAGATGCCAAGACCTATAGATCGAACCGAACAGGGCAGAGCACACGCAGAGGCAGGCTTTCGTCCGCAGACGGCCAGGGAAGCTTTGCGATTTCCACGCGTTTCTGGCCTTTTCCAGAAAAGTATCATATCATAACAATAATACAATTATTCTTCATTTCAATCCTTAAGCACTACTAGTTAAATAATAAATAGAGTTCCGATTGATCTATTGTTAAAATGGCTAG